>NC_140614.1:33568645-33648645 GCF_057381915.1 Diplotaxodon limnothrissa
GATGTGTGCGGCTGACGCTCTGTGGTTCCTGTTCTGCTGATCTCCTGGTCCACACACGGCTTCAGGGTGCACTGTACAAGCGGAGAAGAAATGCATCATTGGTTACCAAAATAAAACAGTGTCTTTCTGCCTGTGTCATTCTGTTTGGTTTCTTTGAGCGTTTGTTTCTTAAATACACAGCAAGTGTCTCTCTCTCTCTCTCTCTCTCTCTCTCTCTCTCTCTGTCACACACACACACACACACACACACACACCAAAGCAAACACACCAAAGCGCGCACACACACACACACACACACACACACAGACACTGTGAGGTCTGCAGTTCAAAATTTGAATCTCAGAGCTTGGTGTTTTTGTCTCCCTCCAGTGGACAAATGCAGGTATGATTAGGGTTGGTTAGGTTAAGGGGATTTAGCCAGAGCTTGACGGAATAAAATGGAATAACTGGGAAAGTAAGTGTCGTAGAGGGATGAAAGTGGTGTCTACGGGGGGGTTTTCTGCCGCTCCGCACGCGCTGGTGAAGACCCCATGTCGATAGCACCAACGGTTCTGGACTTGGTGTAAATGGGTCCAAATTTGACGGAATAAAAAGGTCAAAGTGGCAGATAGGAGTGTCCGATCGGGCCGATTCCACCACCACTGTACTCAGCAGGCCCTGCCGGGTCGTTAGACACGCAGCATGGCAGCGATTGGTGACATAACATGTAGCAGTTTCCCTTCACAGAAGCCTGTGCAGCAGGTTGGTACAGGAGCAGGCACCAGAAGCAGGCCTGTGGAGCACTATGTCATCTGCTCGGCCTTGCTTCAGGATGCACTGTACAATTCGATAGCAAGACCTCATGGGTTACCACAAAAAAAAAACAGTGTCTTTCTGCCTCTGTCGTTCTCTTTGGTTTGTTTGAGCGCTTGTTTTTTAAATACACAGCAAGTGTCTCTCTCTCTCTCTCTCTGTCTGTCTCTCTGTCACACACACACACACACACACACACAGAAGCAGAGCAGCTGCTGTGCCACTGGGATTGAACAAGAGGTGCTCCCTCTGCTGGCTCAATGCGGTACAAAGTGTCAGAAGGTGTTAGATATCTGCTTTTGACAATCAATTGCACCTGTCGTCCACAGGAGGGCGCCTAGCTGGGAAGTCCAGTACATTCCATATTAAAGTTGTTGCAAGTGCATTTTTTGTGTAAAAGACAGACACACACACACACACACACACACACACTGTAAGGTCTGAAGTGCAAAATTTGAATTACATTCCTTTGTATCTCTCCCTCTCTCTCTCTGTCTCTCTCTCTCTGTCAACACACACACACACACACACACACACACACACACACACACACACACACACACACACACACACACACTGTAAGGTCTGAAGTGCAAAATTTGAATTGCATTCCTTTGTATCTCTCCCTCTCTCTCTCTCTCTCTCTCTCTCTCTCTGTCTCTCTCTCTCTCTCTCTACACACACACACACACACACACACACACACACACACACACACACACATACGCTCAATGGAGTATAAAATAAAGACCGGGGCAGTTCTCTCACTGGAGTCTCTTAGAGTGGAGGCTGCCCTTGCTAGCAAGAAGTTCTGTGTGTTTCTCTTCTCTGAGTCTTTACTGAAGAAGTGTTTTATAACATTTTCCTTAACAACTGACATGTGTTTTTTGTGTAAAAGAGAGAGAGACACACACACACACACACACACACACACACTCACACTCAGCGGCTCAGAGATGAGGGAAAAACAACAGAAATCAGGATAGATTTTAATGTCAGGAGATGCCCTGTGATGCTGGGGCCATTGTGTAAGATTGGAATGTGTACCAGTGGCTGGTGGGTGGTCCTTGAAGGTCCCGGGAGGAGGCGGCGAGGAGGCAGCGGGTGGCTGGGCTTGAGCTGTGGATCAGGGACGTCATTAATTCTGCCTGGTGCTGCGTGTGCCCTGTGCAGCTTGGATGTCTGCCGCTGACGCTCTGTGGTTCCTGTTCTGCTGATCTCCTGGTCCACACACGGCTTCAGGGTGCACTGTACAAGCGGAGAAGAAATGCATCATTGGTTACCAAAATAAAACAGTGTCTTTCTGCCTGTGTCATTCTGTTTGGTTTCTTTGAGCGTTTGTTTCTTAAATACACAGCAAGTGTCACTCTCTCTCTCTCTCTGTCACACACACACACACACACACACACACACACACACACACACCTACCTTCTCCAGGGCCAGGGTGCTCATTGAAGATTGTGGCAAAGATGTTCAAGAATGCCTGAAGGCTGGCTTCGTTGAAATGAAGATCAGGTGGTTCCCCGACTTGAAATTTCGTGATCTCCGGGGAACCCGTAAGGCAACTTGGAACTTCGTTGATTTTGTTGAAGTCCACAACGATGACCAACAGCCTTCAGTGGAGGCACAGTCATCAGCCATGGTTGGAGATATTTCAATGGAGATGGAGCGACGTTCGCTTTGCTATGCCCGGAATCTTGACAGATACAAGGAACATGGCATGCCATGGTTGGTCGATGTACTGAAAAGGCTTCCAAAACAGATCGATCCTGAAACTCAGAAGAAAATTCTCGTTCTGGTGAGTTCAGTTGGCCTCCTGATGAACCGGGATTTCGTATCTTTTGAGAAAATCAAGGATCTGCTACTCGAGCTAAAGGTCAGTCAAGCGGACCTTCAGAAATGTAAGATTCTGTCTACATCTCCATGTCAGCGTACGTTTGGATTCACCCTGTACAAACTGTACTACGACATCCCATATCGTATGGTGATCCAGCCAGTGCATCCAAAAAAGAAGCCTCCAACACTGCAACTGGAGCTTGATCACGTGGAACTTCCCGTCCTGCTGGAGGATGAAGAGCCTCAGGTTGTGAGCACAAGCGCAGTGTTCATCCCTGCCAATGTCAGCAGGCGTTGGTCAGACATAGAGATAGGCTTTGTGAACACGGACCCTTCAGTCAGGGTAAAGAATGCATATGCACAGTATGTGCGGGATTGCAAGGCTGCAGGCTTGTCTTTTTTTTTTTTTTAAATGACATCAGAAACAGCAGTATGCGACATTACGTGATGGCAGAGCTTCAGTTCATCCTTTGTCATTTTTTTTTTTTTTTTTTTTTTTTTTTTTTTAATAAATAGGACAGGGGGAATGAATGAGAGAAAGAGGGGGAGAGAAAGAAAGAGAACCAAAGGGGAGAAGAGACGGTGAGAAGGGGGGGGGGAAGAGAGAGAGAAAAAAAAAAAGAACTCCTGGGTCACCTGTATGGAGAAAAAAAAAACAAAAAAACAAAAGCTGCAGGCAAAAGACTGCACTCGGTGTCAAAGTTGGACAAATAAAGAATTGGTGTTACAGAATTCACCAATCCAGTGCTTTTTCAAGTTATGGTGTGATGAAAAACTTATTGTCTTTTTTTTTTAAACTAAGTTTTGATTTTTTTCCCATGTTACACGAGTGTGATGCCATGTTACGGTTGTAAACATGTTTCCAAAATTGTTAATTTTACCTTGTTTGCTTTGAAAACGTAATTCTTGTAATCAAACAATAAATGTTCGCTTTGTAAATATATCTGATAATTCTGTTTTTGACATCATGTTCTGTTAAAAAAATCATTGTTGAGATGAAAATAATATATGTTATTTTTGTAAACATTTGTGAGAGAAATCTTTTTCTCTCTCTCTTTTTTTTTTTTTTTAAACATGTCATAAAGACGAGACCCACAAACTCAGTATGTCTACTCATTAGCTACCTTGCATTATAAATATATAAAGTTTTAAAAAGTGCTTATTAAAAGAAACTATAGTGATGTGATAACTTCCAGCAGTGTCATTCTCATTTTTGTTCTTGATCAGCATTAATACGAAATGTCAGGGAGAGCAAAACGGTCGTCCTTCACAGTCCTCCTCCAACACTGACAAGGATTGTCCACAAAAAAACCCCCCAAAGAACTGGTCTCCCATTAACATTCATTCAACGTGTACACAAAGATAGACGTTTTTGGAAAAGCATAGTTAATACAAAAGGAGACTTCTCAAACTAAAGAGGAGAGTATTGGCGACTGGTAACACACTGCTGCTGCGACCAACTGGAACACAAGACGACAGGTAAAAATTAAAATAACTAGCAATAATTAGGGGTTAGGTTGGTGTCTAGGTGGGGGTTTTGGTGGGTGCCGGACGCTGTGGCGAAGAGGCCACGCCGATGGCTTCTTCGGTTCTGGAGATATGGCGAATCGGACCAAAAAGGATGGGACAAAACGGTCCCAATCGGAGAAAGGAAGGTGCAGAGGGCCTGGGTCCACCACCACTGTACTCAGCAGGCCCTGCCGGGTCGTTAGACACGCAGCATGGCAGGGATCGGTGACATAACATGTAGCAGTTTCCCTTCACAGAAGCCTCTGCAGCAGGTGGGTGGAGGAGGAGGCAGCAGAACCAGGCCTTTGGAGCACTGTGTCATCTCCTGGTCCTGATGCTTTGAATCTCCCTCTCTGTCTGTCTGTCAGTCACACACACACACACACACACACACACAGTAAGGTCTGAAGTGCAAAATTTGAATTACATTCCTTTGTATCTCTCCCTCTCTCTCACTCTGTCTCTCTCTCTCTCTGTCAACACACACACACACACACACACACACACACACACACACAAGCTGGTCAGCTGCTTTGCAACTCAATGCGGTACAAATCGACTTGTGTGCCTCTTTTTCTCTTTGGGTTTTCTGTGTGTTTTTTAAAATTTTTAAATCCACAGCAAGTGTCTCTCTCTCTCTCTCTCTCTCTGTCACACACACACACACACACTCAGTAAGGTCTGAAGTGCAAAATTTGAATTACATTCCTTTGTATCTCTCCCTCTCTCTCTGTCTCTGTCAACACACACACACACACACACACACACACACACACACACACACACACACACACACAGTGAGGTCTGCAGTGCAACTGGGATTTAACAAGAGGGGCTCCCTCTGCTGCAATTGCATCTGTGGTCCACCGGAGGGCGACCAGCCGGGACGTCCTGTGCTTTGCATATTAAAGTTTTTGCAAGCGCATTGACATGTGTTTTTTGTGTAAAAGAGAGAGAGACACATACACACACAGAGAAGCTGGTCAGCTGCTTTGCAACTGGGATTGAATCAGAGGTGCTCCCTCTTCTGGCTTTTTCTTATGCACACTATTAAAAAAAGTTGGGCGCACCCAAATCAGCGTTCAAAGATTGATGGCTCCCTGTCAGAGCACTGGCTATGAATTTCAGATCGATCAGGCCTTAACTTGACAAAAAAGTTATCAATCGTTCTTTTCATCTTTTCTCATTGCCCACGGTCAGTTATATCCACTTCTGTCGGTCCTAGGATATTCACAAGGCCTGTGTATCATCACTGATTTCTATAATCCACTTGATTCCGATTCACAAGGTCCAGATTCGATTTGGTGCAATTTTTACTCAGAAAGTGAGAGATCTTATAATTCTGATCATTTATCAGTACTGACACTAAACTTTATCAGAGATGTGACCATCACAGCACATGCCGTTGTGTCAAAGTAACTGAGAATAAAATAAAATAAAAAACATAAAGGAGATTTTCCTGGCATGGATTTTATAGCAGATAACCTTAAAAATATTCTGCAATTATACCTAATTTGAAAAAGTTTACATTTCTTCAGTATTAAACAGCAGAAATTAAGCTTTCTTATCCGACGTCATTTAAGTACAAAGGAAAGAAAAGACAGCGGCCGCCAGCGCTGTAAACAACGGTAGACTGATGGGTAATAAGCGAATGAGTAATGCAGAAAACACATGTTTGAGATGGGAAACTTTTCTTGAAGTTTCTCTCACAGTTCACGCACAGCGGAACTGTGGGTTTTATCGTGTTGGAAGCAAAACAGCAAAAGTAAGAAGGAATTAAGGATGATATTAGCCCCCACGCCGACTAAGCTAATTCTGATGCGTCGGTCCGCTCTGTTTACGTCTTCGTGTGGAATGCGTTTCCTGCTCTCATTTGCTGGTTGTTGTTGAAATAGTTTTGTGAGCTTTAACCTGAGATTCTGGCGTTTCTGGTAAAACACATTTATATTCATTCAATTCAGGATTTAATGAATCGATATCGCTTCATTCAAGCTACTCACCTGTCTATATCCACCTCCACTTCCAGCTGGACCACGGACATTTACTGATTGGTTTAGACCACGAAGGGGAATCACGTGTGTCTGTTGTTGATCACATGGACGTCTGTGGCAAATTTTACAAACACTTCTCATAATGAACGAACTCAGGAGGTTCAACGTTCCAGCGGTGAGCTGCTCTGTGCCACTTCCTTGAATATTAGCTGGGGAAATCAGCCAGATCAGCAGCAGGTGGACACAATCACACAGGTGCGTGGGCCAAGAGCGAGAGCCCGTAAGGATCTCCACCCAGGCAGAGAGGAGGAGGAGAGACAAAGAAAACAAAAACGAACAACAAGAACAACAAAACCTGTAGCCAGCGTGAGCGAACCAGAGAGACACGGGGACCGTGACACATTTTCCCCACCAAGTTGAAGTCACTGATTTTGCTGTTCCAGACTTTTGGACTGAAAGTGAACAGCGGGTCCTGACTCCGCGTCCGTGGTAGAGGTTGACTGTCATGTTGTGTAAAGGTGGCATCCTCCTGCCCTCGTAGGAGTTTTTTGAGCTGTGGATCTAAACAGCTTTTTTTATTATTATTTTTATTTTTGCTTTGCCAGACTTCTACAACCTCAACTGAAAACTGTACGCTCCATGGTAATCCGCTGTTACTGGGAAAATATAAGTCAATGCAGTACTGTGTAAATACAGGGAGTTTATTGAAACACAAAGAACTTCAACAAAGCATAGCATGTTAAACCATGCAATCTGAATGGGAAAAAAAGCCCCCCCCCCAAAAAAAAGTGGCATTTAACATGATGATATTCTATTGCCTTCTGGGGGAGGAGGTGGTGCGCTCTTTCGTTTTTTCGCCTCTTTGGTGCCGCTCTCCTTCTTCTGTTTATTGTCCTCCTGTAGCTGTAACAAAGAGGGACGAAATAACAAAAAAGAGAAACATATTTGTCAAGTAATTTTACCCCCCCCCCCCCCCCCAAAGTGGCATTTAACATTTAACATGATGATATTCTACTGCCTTCTGGGGGAGGGAAGGAACAGCGGTTTTTCTTTTGAGTTTATATTCAAGTTTTCTCCTTCTTGCCCCCTCTGGTGTACAATTTCTTCCTTTTTCCTGTTTAAAAAGAGTTCATATATTTTGTCATTTGACTGTAAGCAGTGCAAGGAGGAGATGCTCGCTTTTTGCATGACAGTCTGCCACTTCAGCCTTCCCTTTCTTTATAAGGCTGGAAAATACTTCAGACCCCTCCTCAGGCAGTAAGGGGCCTGAGGTGGGGTCTGAACTGTGGGTACCGGTATGAGGAGAGAAGGGGCACAGGACTGGATGGTGGGTTAAGGTTAGGATTTGGTTGGGGGAGGGAATTGCTAAAAGTCCTCATCTCGTCTTCAAATCCCTTCTTTCCTGTATTAATGAGAATCCTGCGACAGTCTGTTCAGACCCCTCCCTGACTGAGGAGGGGTCTGAACCGGGTCGGGTAGAAGCTGGAGTGGAAAATGGGTTAGGGTAGAAAGGGAAGGGTGACAGACAGTCACACAAAAAGCAAGCATCTCCTCCTTGCACTGAAGTGGCTGCAATCAGCTGGAGGTCCAGGCTCCAGTGGATGAGGGTACAGGTACTCAACAGGTACAGGGGGCAGCCACGGCATGTTGGTCATGAACTGTTGAGATGGAGATGAATGGCTGCTGGGGTAAAAACCAAACAACCCAACTATGGAAGGCTCCTCACATACCCTCGAGGATACTGGGCAAACCCCACTCAATGAGGGCACCTCAAGAGCCGAAAGAAACATCCAAAATTATTGTTTTATATTATATTATATTATATTGTTTTATAAAAAAGCAAGAAAAATCTTTTCATTTCAGACTGTTGAGGCACACTTGGTTGAGTGGAGCTTCAGTGGCACTGTAAACTATCTGAAAACACATTCACTTCAGTAATTATAATCTTTTAAATGGAAGTAGATCAAACAAGCAACAAGAAAAACTACTCTCGTTCAGTGTAACAAAAAGCACTGTAACAGCTTCATATAGCAGAAGCTTCTCCTGACCACTGGAGCATAGCTGATTCTATAATGAACAGAATAAACAATTATTGAAAGAAGAAGAACTTATTTCTGTCCAAAGGACCTACTGAGCATTGGAACTTAAGAAAGGTGAATCACTCCTCCCACTTTTCCAAGGCTTATGGGGATGGCTCATTTACACACTGGTTCCACTGTTCTAACATACACATTGCTGCTCTACTAGTCGAGTGAATGTTGTCCTTCTGTGCCGAATATCACAGTAGGAAGTGCAGGAATCTGTTCATCTAAACCTGTAATAAAGTTGTTAAGATCCAACATTGTGGCTTGTTCTTTACAGATAAGGGCCTTAGAAAGATTGCTGACTGCTCTGCCTTTAGTCCCATTTTCAGCTCCATCACTGGTATTCAGTCCAAAGTTATAAAACCAGATTTTCCACAGGGTGCTTTCTCCAACTGGGCCTCACCGGGTGGCAACATTTCGCTCATGGAAATCTGTCGATCTGTACCCCTCTGCTTTATAGGACGGAGGAGTCTGTGCACATAGGAGTCACCGATGATCACAGATATTTTCTTCACATGAAGATTCCAGTCCTGCAGTTTCCTCTGTGTGTTGGGGTCTCTCGTTGGAGTGCAGACCTGTCGTTCTGGTGAGGATGGTGAGGAAGGAAGACAATAAGAGGAGGAGTCCTCTGTTATTCTTGTTTGGAGGCAGGTCTGCACACAAGGTTTCAATCTGTGTAGGTTTGTGAGTGTAACTCAAAGCTGTATTGTTTCAGTGAGGGGTTGACACGGTTATTCAGCTGTGTCGTTTCCCTGCTCACCTGTGGCTGTTGTTCTGGTTTACTGGGTGTGTCACTGCTGGTGTGGTAGCTGGATTCCAGTCTGCTAGCTCGGCTATAACCACCGCCTGGTTCTGGTCCAACGACTCGGGCTGGAGACGGCGGCCCAGGTTCCGTTTCTCCCAGGATGCTGCCATCTCAAAGGGGCCTCTCTAGAAAACTGAAAACAAATTTTAAACTCATACTCTATGCTTTGGTTATAATAGTCATGAAGGATAAAAATTGATCTCTGAGCTGAGTTTTTAGCATCTCCTCAATTAGAGTCTGTGTCCTTCTATTGAGATAGCTGGTCTAATCAAAGTTACTAAATTTGTGGTTATTTTTATTCAGAGATTGATGATAACGGTCTTCTGAAACATTTTTCTGATGATCAACCGCTTTAATAAGTCTGTAAATTTTGCAAACTTTAATAAAAAAAGTGTGGATCATCCGATTGTACTCTATTCCTCCGAGGTTCAGCTCTTTCATTCAGGGTGGATTTTACATACCGTTTGTCTCTGGCCACTCCTCGTTAAAATCTCCGATCTCCACCAGTCTGTACAAGGTAACAGATCATGTTGTTTTTTCATGTTAGGCTTCTTCTGGGTTAGGCCTTCCTGTTGCTCATGGTGGAAGATGGGTGCCTTTGTTGACCTAGGAGGGATAGCTGGAGACAGGTATTCTGAAATTGCCTTCTTTATTTTTTTTAACGTAATTTGAGATGGGCTACGTAAAAGGTATTTGCACATACCAAGGCAACTCTTTGGATTCCCCGTCCATAAACATCCGACAGTTCTGAAACATGGTTTTTTCCACACAGAGGATGGGAGAGGAGGAGGGGTGAGGAGGGGAGAGCTGGATGGGGAGGGTTCTGTGGGTTCATAAAATGGAGGTGGTCTGGTCTGATGGATTCCTCAAGCAAACGTGTCCGGTGGCAGTTTTATTTTCACCTAAATAACATTTGGGTGGGAGGAATCGGATCCACCGCAAGGCTTCTTTTTAAACAATTTTTCCCCGTTGTTGTAGCCGTTAACTTTTTAAGTGTCATGAGGGACTGGTTGTCTTGTATACTGGGCTGCGGAGCAACCCAGGCCTGCAAGATGGCATTGACAGTGGGCTTGTTGGTGTGCCATTTCTCCTTGTCCAAAGCCATCTGCACACGTGCAGGCTGAGGTGGGTAAAAGTATTTTCATTCTGAAATACATACAAAACAAACAAAGCAATGCAACAGAAGAGGCTTCTACTGAGCTTGATGCTGACTCAGCCATAGCATCCCCAGGTTCAGTGCTCAGGTATCTGTGGTTTTTAATGCATGCAAATTAATTAGAGCCAAGAGAGATGAAAAAACCAAAATACAAGGGGCGAACATCTCTGACATACAGCAACATATGTGGCTGACTGTTATGAGTCCAGGGTTAGGGTTTCTCTGTCAGATCAAAGAAACAAATCTTTCTTAATATGCTATTGATCCAGTTAGGTCAAGCACTCACCTCGCTTTCAGGCGTTTTACATCTAATGATGGGTTGGACAGTGGGACCCCACATTCTCCTAGGAAGAACTTGCCCCTGTCATCGCTGCCAGCAATTTGATTTTGCAAGGACACTGGACGGATGTTCCTAAAATAGCAGTCCAACAACTGCAGAGAAAAAAAGGAATCAATGTTAAATATCTCATAAAATCAATTCACAAGGTGCCTATAGAGCAAGAAGAGAGTCGCTGCTGAGAATGAATGACTTACTTGTTCTTCCTGGCTGGTTATCTTCAAGTTACCACTCAGCTCAACACCATCAGCTACTGCTTTCCGCGCCATCCAGTCCTCTACCTGTGTATGTAAAAAAAAGGTGTTGGAGCTTAAAGAAATACAGACTTACATCAGCTGTCATTTCACTTATCGTGCACTTTGGTTGTTGGTGGCGCACTTACACAAAGTTCTTGAACAGCATTTCCTGTCAGTCCATGTTGTAAAATCAGGATGGCCTCACAGTACTGTCTGAAGGTAGTCATTGCAAATGTGGGGATGCAATCACTTGAGCACCCGCCCCTTTCCTGATGGGTGCCCAAAGTGCCCTTTTGTTGAGGCAACTTTTAAAAAAAATAATTTTTTTTTGTGTGTGTGTGCGTGTGTGCGGAGTCCTGTCTGTGCCCCTCAACAATAATATTTAACTAGTAATCTGGCTTGCATCAGTCAGATGATCACATTTAACCAATGATCGCCCTTGACGGCAGAACGCGCTGGTTACAAGCCGGGAACGAGCTCACAAATAGCACGCGCATTTTTAGCGGTCCGGAGCTGTAGGAGAAACACAAGTTAACTCAGAGACACAGACTGATGCGACAAAAACCAGTAAGTAGGTGTACAGCGTACACTGTAGTGTGTAGCACCCAGGAGTATTGGCTTATTACGTACACGTTGGTAAGTTGTCTTGTTGCAACTGACGAACTGAAACAAATGAGCGTGCTGTGTGTGCAACAGCGCGACAAACATTACCTGTCCTTGTATTAACTGCACAGGTAGTGCTGGTCACAGCTGCTGGCTACCTGTGCAAGGCTGTCATGGGTCTGTAGCTTTGTCCCCGTTTTAGGGAACATATTTAGTTTTAAAGTAAGTTTTCGGGCTTTTCCTGCCTTTCTGGAGGGATTATATTTCACTAAAAAACGATCTAATATGGATGTTCACTTAATTATGCATTATTATAATTATAATATATTTTTTTAAAAAGCTGCATTTTAAAGAACATACATTAAGAAGCAGATTATATTAGATTTATATTTTAAATACGACAACATTTGGATTTTACAGCAGTAAAATTATTGTATCTCTACAGTTTAAACATGTAATAAGCTTTCCCCCTCCACAGAGTGGATAGTGAAACAAATGGAATCATCATAATGACATTATTTCATATTTATTACTTCCCCCTCCTCATTGCTTTATTATTGTAGCTCTAGTAATAAATAAATATGTAAGGATTCTGGATCAGCACAGTGATGCCCATAGTATATACAGTATTCTGAAGAAGGTCTAAAATGTCACTGTGTGTGCATGTGTGTGTTTTATTTAGATGGATTTTTAAAAAATAATATTACTCATGATATAACATTGTCCAGACATGGCTGGTAAGGACATGAGGAGGAAACAGTAGGAGCTGTGTGAGGCTACTAAAGGCAGGGCTATAAAATTTTTCTGTCATCATTTTATTATAGATTAAGTGCAAGAGTTGTGGATAATTAGATTATTATGACTGAATGACTGAATGTTGTGTAAAGCGCTTTGGGGTCCTATGGACTGGAAAAGCGCTATACAAATGCAGGCCATTTACCATTTACCATAAGCGCATTGTCCGCGGGTAACAACAGCAGGCGGGCAGGCTCGGTCGGGTTTATAAGTGTCCAAGATTACATGTGCAACCTTATCACCGACGTTTAGAAGCGATCTGCTCTCGTTTACTATAAAACTAAGGGACTTGGGCCCTGTGCTTCGTACGTCGCTTACTACATCCAAGATTAAATGAAACATCCAAGACCAAATCATCGCGCTAACTCTGAGCTCGCTATTCCGGTTCCCCGAACACACCTGTTGTTGACGATTAGTATAGCTGGATGAAGTAATGTGAGATCACTGGGTGGCCCAACAGGGGCTACGCATCGATAGTAGAAACATTGATCGGCAACCCTTTGATTGGTCGGCGAAAATGTCGAAGGAGCGCGCTCGGTATTTTTCGGCAGCAGAGCAAGAACTCTTGAGTGAGGGATTTCAGGAGTTTCAGAGTTTAATTAAAACGCAAGGGAACACTGCAAAGGCTGCAAAAGCAAGGAGAGAGGGCTGGCAGAAAGTTGCTGACAAATCAAACTCGTAAGTAATTCAATAATAACAATAATAATGGAGTGGATTTATATAGCGCTTTTCAAGGCACCCAAAGCGCTTTACAATGCCACTATTCATTCACTCTCACATTCACACACTGGTGGAGGCAGCTACGGTTGTAGCCACAGCTGCCCTGGGGCAGACTGACAGAAGCCAGGCTGCCATATTGCGCCATCGGCCCCTCTGGCCAACACCAGTAGGCGGTAGGGTAGATTTATCATATCACACCATATTATCCAATATTATATTACATTATATTATATTATAATATGTTATATTATATCCCCTTTCACATTAGAGCCACAACAGGACCCACTAGAACATGGGAACAAGTAAAAGTGAAATATAAGAATATTCTACAGAATGGTAATATTTATCACTTATATTGCTTTTAGTCTCTTGGAAAGAGACCCTGGAATACTCTGTTTGTTTGTTCATAACAGCAACCAAGAAAAGGGCAGAGCAAAAAAAAAGACAGGTGGTGGTCCTGCACCCCCTCGTCAACAAGTTGGTTAAGTGAATAATACCCTCACGGGAAAATCGATATCTCTCTATGAGCACACTGTCGCGCTGAGCTAAAGGATCCTGTCTGTCCCGCAATATACGCTGAATTCTGAGGACTCTCCTTATCAATCTTGCACCTTCCGCAATGGGTTGCTCGCGTAAACGGACAGGACATGGCTGCGACAGACTTCCCAAATCCACCTTCGCTTTTATAGCCGTGGTCTCTCATCTTGATTACACGAAGTAATTTACAATTACTACTCTGAAATATGAATTACATCTGTAATAATCACATACATGTAATAGAATGTTAATAGTACATTTCCCTTTTTTAGGGAATGACCTGTATGTATCTGTGTGAAATCAATAAAAGGATCAAGTGCTGCATTATCTTTAGTTACATTGATGTTATTTATTTATGGTGAAACAGTGGTGGAATATCGCTGTTGCTTTCGTATGAATGACGCGGACATACCTGCGTGGCCGCGATCTAATCCTGTTTACATAAAGTAAGCCTGCTCCCCAGCAGGTTTACGCTTACGGCTCTGTTGCTATGACAGCAAGTCCCGGATGGGCTTCGGGGAACCGAACGATCCAGGATCACGCGAAATCGTCAACAATCTAATCCAGCTAACTTACTTAGCGCGGTACGAAGAACAGGCCCTTGGTGACATAAAACTTATCGAGAAAAAGGTAAACAACATAGACTGAAAGGAAGTCGTCGTGACGTCAATCTTAAGGCGACAGCCTTAAGATTTAAAAACATTATTAAAAACATTACTTTTGTCGTAACCCTCTAATTCAGTGGTAATGTAAGAATGCTTATGGATGAGCACTTACCTCCGAAAGCGTTAGCGGAATGTTCACTGTGCACAATTTCACGCACGCTGAGTCCAGCCCTGTATATGCCGCTTCAGGAGCAAAGGTATTATCATCCAATGGCTGTTCCCATCGATCTCCGCTTCGCTCACAATTTGCAGATAATTGGTGTCTCTACATGATCGATTGACAGTGTGAGATGACAGAAGCTCCATTTTCTGCTCAATGCACGTCTATTTCCAAAGCAGTTTAGCTCAGCTTTCTATCAACGACTACTTCCGGGTCATAGGTCATTCAACGCAGCTGCATTTTAAAAATTATTTTGAAGGTAAAAATAAAATCTATTTTGCTTTTGGTCCATGCTTTTATATTTAATTTGTTTGTATTGCAGTGTGGCTGTCTGAGAGAAAATACTTTTGAAAGCTTTTGAATACATTTTAAGATTGAAAGTGTGTTTGTGTATTTTTTTTCTTTTTTTTAGGCATAAAGACCTTTATATTGTTTAAAAATATGAAGGTCATCGATAGTGACACACAACACCACTCTTTTTTCCCACTTTTTAAAGCAGAAAGACATGCTCAAAACCTGAATTTTTGGCTTGAGTTTGTTCAATGCTCAAAAATGAAAAAGAGAAGAAACAGGGCGCCACCTGGTGGACTAATAAAAAAATCACAACTCTAAGGCCCCTACCTCAAATCGTCAGTGAACGTGAAAAGATCACTTTTAAATTAATGGTAATGGTTGGGCAGTGAAAAATAGCGTTTATAATGGATTTCAATGGGCCAAAATTTGATAATATAATTTGTTTTGTGTAATAAACAACTGCAAGGATAGATGATTACAACGAATAGGTGACTAATACATAAAAGTAATACACAGATGAATAATGATTATGAGTTATGATGCGTAATCATGGGAACAAGCGGGTTTACAAACGGGAGCAGCTGATTAGCATTAGAAAAGCTGAAATAATACCTCAACTGAAGCCACAAAGCCTGAATAAGTTGACACAGAAGAGACTTCAGTTTCAAGGCAAGGCAGAGATCCTTCCTTCCCACAGTGATTGTGGTCTTCAACAACTCTTTGAAGACTTGATTAGTCTGAGCTGCAACAACACCTAATTTCCCTCTGGGATTAATAAAATACTACTGAATTGAATATATATAAAGAATACACATTATATTGAAAACATACATATATATGACCATACCCATTTCTTACAAGTTGCATGCGTAATTTATATTTTAAAGTCAGTTGATAAACTACACAAACTATACAGATATACTGTAATATATATATATATTTCTATTTTATAGGTGACTGCTGCAGAGGTGACCCATGTCTACCACACTGTAAAGCACGGTTTAAGTTATAACTCGGGTGACTGTGCACTCAAACTGAATGTACGAACGCTGAATGACTCCAGTATTGCCAAAAAGATGTCCTTTGGGAGGACGAAAGCTGAAGCAGTTGTCACAGATGTTGTGTCACCAAAGGCAATAGAAGAGGTGATCAAAAAATAGAACAGTGGTGCAACTTCACCATTCTCTCTTCACACTGATGCTTCAAATAAGGGAAATCGGAAGATGTTTCCCCTTGGCCTTGCAGTTTTTTACACCAGAGGCTGTAGTTGTCAACAAGATATTGGATTTTGTAAAAATCCAGATGAGTCTGCAGAGGGAATAGTAAAAATAATACAAAGCTCTCTTGAAAACGTGGGGCTATCCTTAGATCAGGTTTCTGCATTCAGTGCTGACAATGCAAATTATGGCATCCACAACTCAGTCCTCACAAAATTCAAAGAGACCAACAGTGAGATCCTTCGTGGCAACTGCCACGCACATATTATTAATAACACTGTGAAAAAAGTCCTGGACAAGCTCTCTGTTGATGTGGAAAATATTGTCCTCAAGATATACAGCTTCTTTTCCACCTCTGCCAAAAGGAGAGAGTCCCTGAAAGAGTTCTGTGAATTTTGTGACATTGAATTCCATGATATCCTGCGCCATGTTGTGACGAGATGGCTGTCACTCAACCCTGCAATCACCCGCCTGCTGCAGAACTGGGACCCACTGAAGTCATATCTCATCAGCATTGGTGAGGAATGTCCAAGGCACCTGAAGGAATTGCTGAAGTTGACAGAAGATGCTGCTGTAGTTGAGGGAGAGGCAGACATTGTGGAAGTCTACCTCCTCTTCTGTAATAATGTCATGTGTCTGTTTGAAGAAGTGGTGAAAAAACTGGAGAAGAATGTAACCACGTCTGTTGACCTCTATTCCATCATGGAGTGTTTCCTGAAAAGACTTTTTCAGAGAAGAGATAATGGGTTCTACGGGTACCTAACAAGACAAAAGCTCCAGCGTCTCTCGCCATCTGATGCTGATGGTGCCAGGCAGGAGTTTACAGCCTTCCTAGACACTGCCATCAGTTATGTCCGGAAGCGGTTTGACTTTTCAGAAGAAAACTGGTATTTCCACCGGCAGCCCATCTCTCTAGCATCTGTGAAGATTTCCTTTGATGACATGGAGAAGATCATTGAACGGCTTCACCTTGTTTAGCCTCACTGTGTACTGTTAAACTGTATATGGTTGAAGTGACAATAACGCCGACTTGACTTGACCTGGCTGGCAGGTAAGAAGAAAACATTTGCCAGTGAAATGATAAACCATGTTTTAATAGTATTGATGGTTAAAAATAAACAAATACAATTGATAGATAACATATATAAATAAAACCATAATCATTAACTTTGTTTGTAGTGTATATACACACGCATGCAATCTTTTATACACTGTTTTACAAATTCAAGGAGTTCATATACTTAATATAATGATGGATAAATACATAATAAATAAACTATACTTATTGTATTGTTTAAATGCTATACAACGTTATAAACATATACAATACATTTTTTCCATTTATTTACCACTGTAAATGTTCTATGTACCACTTAGGATTTATGTCAACTTCTCATCTCTATTGGCAGGTTAAACATCTCTATGGCTGAGCTTTATGAAGAGTGTGTCACTGCAACCAGCCTCCTGAAGCACCTCACCAAAGAATTCAATTCAATTCAATTCAATTCAATTTTATTTATATAGCGCCAAATCACAACAAAAGTCGCCTCAATGCGCTTCATAGAACATCAGGAGAAGGAAAAGTGGCAGTCCAAGGGAACAGCAGAGAAGTGGATGGAAATTCTTCAGGCAGCTGACCTCCCCAATATGCAGGCTGTTGTATCCTTTGTACTCAGCATCCCATGTCTTGCTCAGAGTTTTACTCTGCAATCCTGAACGACAAACAACTCCTAACTGCAGCAAGAGCTAAAAAAAAAACACAAATGGAAAAAGTAGTCTGTTTCCACATAATGTAGCATTGAGCTTGAGTTCATGAGTTTGTTGGGTTTTTTTTACTTCAACTTTCAGCTACAGTCAAGGCCTTTGAGGCACAAATGTTGTGTTTACAGGTGTTCCACAGACTTTTTTTTTTGCACTTTTCTAATTGCACTAAATGTGCACTGTTACAATAATGTTTTTCTTTCTATTGTTTTCTATTAATTTATATAATTTTAGTTTAAGCAGGACAGAGTTCTTTGTGTTAATTTTGTCATTTTGCACAAAAAGTGAAGCGTACCAGTCTTTCGTTTAGGAAAGATACCTATTTTATTGTGTTAATGTTATCATTTTGCGTTAAAAATAAATGGATAAATTATCATTTGTTTCCCATGTGTTCATATCACAAAGAATATGCATCTACTTAAATGAACTTCAAGTCAAATGGTTAAAAAAATAATGTCACACACAAAAAAAGAGCTAAAAAAATTCACCACACAGGGAAGGGTGAAGACAATTGGGCCACGAGGTGTCCCTTATTTATTTTTCAGGGAGTTGGCAACCCTACTTGGAATTGAAAAATGCAAATGACCAAAAATGGTCCCACAGACAAATTTCGTGTTTGTGTAATTTTAGACATTAAAGTTCTTCTTGTCAATAACTTTTTGAAAAAAGAAGTAAACCTCAAAACTTATTTCTACATTGAGAAACACCACCTATAAAAGGGCAACACCTCTCAGTTCACTCATTTTGGACCTAACATTCAGACCATCAACAGCTCTCTTCATTGGGGATTTATCTTCTTTGGACCTTAAGGTAAGTTCAGTAATTTTTGGTGTGTGTGTGTGTGTGTGTGTGTGCGTGCACTTACCTGCTGTGTGTGTGTTAGTGATGGGTTTTCCGGCTATCCTGGAGCACTTCTGTTGTCTTTTGTACGTGTTTTGAGTTTTTATGTCCTTCTGAGTTTTTACCTGCTTCTGAGTTTTTACGTGTTTTCACGTGTTTTGGAGTTTGTACATGCTTCAGCGTTCGTACGTGATTTGAAGTTTGTATGTGCTTTGTCTCTAGGGGCCACCGTAAATATACTCTTATTTATTCAACTTCTGTTGTCTTTTGTACGTGTTTTGGAGTTTTTACGTGTTTTGGAGTTTGTACATGCTTCAGCGTTCGTACGTGATTTGAAGTTTGTATGTGCTTTGTCTCTAGGGGCCACCGTAAATATACTCTTATTTATTCAACTTCTGTTGTCTTTTGTACGTGTTTTGAGTTTTTATGTGCTTCTGAGTTTTTACGTGTTTTCACGTGTTTTGGAGTTTTTACGTGTTTTGGAGTTTGTACATGCTTCAGCGTTCGTACGTGATTTGAAGTTTGTATGTGCTTTGTCTCTAGGGGCCACCGTAAATATACTCTTATTTATTCAACTTCTGTTGTCTTTTGTACGTGTTTTGGAGTTTTTACGTGTTTTGGAGTTTGTACATGCTTCAGCGTTCGTACGTGATTTGAAGTTTGTATGTGCTTTGTCTCTAGGGGCCACCGTAAATATACTCTTATTTATTCAACTTCTGTTGTCTTTTGTACGTGTTTTGAGTTTTTATGTGCTTCTGAGTTTTTACGTGTTTTCACGTGTTTTGGAGTTTTTACGTGTTTTGGAGTTTGTACATGCTTCAGCGTTCGTACGTGATTTGAAGTTTGTATGTGCTTTGTCTCTAGGGGCCACCGTAAATATACTCTTATTTATTCACTCTACATAAAATGTAATAAACAAATCATATAAAAAAAAATCAACTATTCACAATTAAACTTTTAACTATTTAAATTTTCAGCTTTTTCCTTTTACAAATTTAAAGTGAAAACAACACAAAACACTGCAAACCACAACACAGTGCACTTACCTGCTGTTTGTGTGTGTGTGTGTGTGTGTGTGTGTGTGTGTGTGTGTGTATGCACTTACCTGCTGTGTGTGTGTTACCTGATTTTATTGTGTGTACTTACCCAATTTTTTTCTTTTTACTTACCAGATTCCACCAGCCATGGAGGATGTTGCTAGGGAGAACATGGATGGTTTGGCCACAGCATTTTTGAGTTCCTCCAGTGTTTCAGATTTCCTTACTGACCCAGAGATCCTCATTCCTCTGCAGGCCAGTACTATTGACAATGCTCATGAGCAACTAGATGCTCAGTTTGATTTCGATGGCATCGTTATCGAACTGAAATTCCTGGAAAGGTTGAAGCTGTTGTTTTCAAAGTTCAACCTTTCTCTGTACCGGATCCAACAACTGCGCAATTCTTGGCATTTAATCAAGAAACATTTGGATCTCACCAAGTTTTCCATTCAAGGCCTGGAAGTGCTACACAAGGTTCGAGGCATCGACCTTATTGAGCTGGACGAAGGTTATAAATTGCATGTTGTTGCAATTCCCAGATCCCTTGTTAAGGTGGACAAAGCCTGTCAGTCCCCGGGATATTTTCTCACAGAAACCATTGAACTCATCAATGGTATGATGGTCAACTTTGTGAAGAGTCTTAGAACCCTCCCAGTGGGAGATCTTGATCGACCCTCTGTACAGAAGACAGTCCTGCAGAACAAAGGGTACATGAATGTCCTACCTCAGGATCAAGAGTTCGTGCTTTGTACTATTGATCAGTCCAAGGATTTGTTGCTTGAACATCCGACATTGGATCTCCATTTTTTTGTTTACAAGTTTGGCCAAAAGTCACATGAACCACTCATTTTATCCAAAATCACAGATTTCCAGAATATCGTTCGGTGTTCTCTGCATGTGGCGTGCAATGTGATTCCAGATGACACCAACACCCAATTTTTTTGGTCTAGAGCTGGTTTACAGTTGTTGGTTGGGCCAAGAGCAACACTTTTCACCGCCATGTCCATGCACGAGTGTGCAAACTTTCAGACAGTGCTGGATCAACATGAGCTGGATGTTGCTCCAGCTTTGGCTAAAATTGCCAGTCTGCCGTTTGTCACCTTTTGGCAGTTTTACGTGTCCAGTCCACACACCCACTATCAATCAACCTTCCGACACCCAGTAAGTGGGTTGATAGTGAATTGTGGGCTGAGCCACCCCAACTACCAGAAAGCTATTCACACACGTGCGGAGGATTACTACGTCCACATGCAGGACCTTGCCATCAAGTCCAAATGCAACTACCCCTTGCGCATTGAGATGGTCCAGGGGCTGGATGAAGAGCATTTAGGAGTACTGAAGGAACCCATTCCTGCTCACTCTTTCTTCCGGATTCCTAATATCCAAAGGTTATTGGAGAACGTCCCAATGCTCGTACCTTTCCAATGGAAGGAGGAAGAGTTAAGCCTCCAGTCTGTCCTTTCGCAGTGTCTAACCCACATGGTTGAGGAGCTCTGGCAGCTGGGCCAACAGCACGAGGGCAAAGGTGGGTTTCTGCCCACGTGGAGAGCCTTTCAGCTAGAAATAGCACTAGAAGAGGCATTCCATGGACACCCCTTGTCTAACGTTGACATTGTGTATTCCTCTGCCCTGGGCACAAGTTCTCGGCATGAATTCAGTGCCACACATGTCCGGGGCTTCATGGCGCTTGGCCCTGCAACTGGGCCAGCAATTGAGGACACACCTCCCCCTTTGTTACACTGGACCAAGGATCCCCTACAGGTTCTTCGAGTTCGCAGGGTGTTTTCCCTCACATGTAACATGGGGTGTGAGCCTGCCATAGTTGGTCCCTCACTTCTCCTCCTTCTGCTGCAAGATATTTTTCGGCGAAATGAAGAGATCCCCGTCGCTGCGCTCCAGGGAGCCAAGTGCCCTGAGAATTTGAAGGGACACGTCAACCTTTCCGCATTGGTTGAGAACCTCGCCATAAGGGACTCTTTTCCAACACCTTTCACCTTCTCCAGGGCCAGGGTGCTCATTGAAGATTGTGGCAAAGATGTTCAAGAATGCCTGAAGGCTGGCTTCGTTGAAATGAAGATCAGGTGGTTCCCCGACTTGAAATTTCGTGATCTCCGGGGAACCCGTAAGGCAACTTGGAACTTCGTTGACTTTGTTGAAGTCCACAACGATGACCAACAGCCTTCAGTGGAGGCACAGTCATCAGCCATGGTTGGAGATATTGCAATGGAGATGGAGCGACGTTCGCTTTGCTATGCCCGGAATCTTGACAGATACAAGGAACATGGCATGCCATGGTTGGTCGATGTACTGAAAAGGCTTCCAAAACAGATCGATCCTGAAACTCAGAAGAAAATTCTCGTTCTGGTGAGTTCAGTTGGCCTCCTGATGAACCGGGATTTCGTATCTTTTGAGAAAATCAAGGATCTGCTACTCGAGCTAAAGGTCAGTCAAGCGGACCTTCAGAAATGTAAGATTCTGTCTACATCTCCATGTCAGCGTACGTTTGGATTCACCCTGTACAAACTGTACTACGACATCCCATATCGTATGGTGATCCAGCCAGTGCATCCAAAGAAGAAGCCTCCAACACTGCAACTGGAGCTTGATCATGTGGAACTTCCCGTCCTGCTGGAGGATGAAGAGCCTCAGGTTGTGAGCACAAGCGCAGTGTTCATCCCTGCCAATGTCAGCAGGCGTTGGTCAGACATAGAGATAGGCTTTGTGAACACGGACCCTTCAGTCAGGGTAAAGAATGCATATGCACAGTATGTGCGGGATTGCAAGGCTGCAGGCTTGTCTGCCCGGTCTTACCAGGCATTTGTCAAGAAAAGACTGCACTTGGTGTCAATGTTGGACAAATAAAGAATTGGTGTTACAGAATTCACCAATCCAGTGCTTTTTCAAGTTATGGTGTGATGAAAAACTTATTGTCTTTTTTTTTTAAACTAAGTTTTGATTTTTTTCCCCATGTTACACGAGTGTGATGCCATGTTACGGTTGTAAACATGTTTCCAAAATTGTTAATTTTACCTTGTTTGCTTTGAAAACGTAATTCTTGTAATCAAACAATAAATGTTCGCTTTGTAAATATATCTGATAATTCTGTTTTTGACATCATGTTCTGTTAAAAAATCATTGTTGAGATGAAAATAATGTATGTTATTTTTGTAAACATTTGTGAGAGAAAATGAAAAAAAAAAAGTTAAATTTTCTGCGTCTGTCATTGTCTTTCGTTTGTTTTTTAAATACACAGCAAGTGTCACTCTCTCTCTCTCTGTCTGTCACAAACACAGACACACACACAGACAGACAGACACTGTGAGGTCTGCAGTGCAAAATTTGAATTTTAGTGCTTGGTGATTTCTCTCTCTCTCTCTGTCTGTCTCTCTGTCACACACACACACACACACACACTTATTTCTGCACAAACTCGCCTCACCTGGGAGACATGAAAAATATTATCCATCTTCACCTTAATAGGCAGAACCAGCTGAATGGTAACAGGATTTAACTTTGCTTCCGCTGGGAAAGGACCAATAAATCGAGAATATAAACCCTTCATGCTCCTTTCAAGCTCCCCTACCCTGATACTATGTACATTTAAGATAAAGCTTTTTTTGTTTTCAGTAGAGCAGGGCGATATGGCCAAAAATATTTATCATGATATATATTTGAAAATTTGCGATAACGATATAACTGACGATATAATTGATGCGAGACAAAATACAACTCCACAACATTACTAGCGCAAAAAGACAACCTTCCATTTATTTTCACTTAAACAAGAAGCTGGTTTTTATGTACATTAAAGCTTTATAAAAATGTAACAGTGCAAATGCAAATTCCTTGCTGAAAGTTTAACCAAAAGGCATTTCCAGTAGAAATGGGCTGACATATCCTGAGCATAACCATGTATAATATCCACTGAAGTTAAAAAGAGGTGCTTTGCAACATTAAACTGCAGTGTGCAGTACGTATTTTTCGGACCGTAAGGTGCACGGGATTATAAGGCACATTAAGCGAAACAAAGCAGTCAGATAAATCAAACTTTATTAAACTCATTCTTCTTGCTTCCTCCACTTCTGTACCATTGATTCATTAATGTTGAATTCTCTGGCAGCTGCTCTATTCCCATGTTGTTGCAGTATATTAATGACTAACCTCGTATTGTGGATGGATTATCTCAGTTGTTCTCCTGACTGAAGTTTGGTCCGTTTACAGCATCCTGCCATGCGATTGCATTTGTCTCTAACCATGAAGAACCTTCACGTTAACTTTTATAAGTGGAAAAATGTTAGTGTTCGTCCTCCAGCTTCACTGTTTATGTTATGCTAACATAGCTGTGTCACTAGTGATCACGTAGCACATCATTATATACCAGCTAGCCCAACTTCAGTAACCCTACAAACGTCACTGCTGTTTAGTTTCCTGTCTTCATTTATGTTGGAAGTGATAGCAGAGCTGTACGTTTGATTTTTTTCAGAAATCTCTCAGTCAGAACATGCTATATCATGCTTAGGTAACTAGCGAAACTAGCGAGCTAACTTCCGCTAGCTTCCTGCTAGCTTCTAACTCCGTTAAATGGTAAATGGCCTGTATTTATATAGCGCTTTTCTAGTCCCTAAGGACCCCAAAGCGCTTTACATATCCAGTCATCCACCCATTCACACACACATTCACACACTGGTGATGGTAAGCTACATTGTAGCCACAGCCACCCTGGGGCGCACTGACAGAGGCGAGGCTGCTGGACACTGGCGCCACCAGGCCCTCTGACCACCACCAGTAGGCAACAGGTGAAGTGTCTTGCCCAAGGACACAACGACCGAGACTGTCCAAGCTGGGGCTCGAACCGGCAACCTTCCGATTACAAGGCGAACTCCCAACTCTTGAGCCACGATCGCCTGTAAATGTAATACATTTTGTTTTCATGGATGCCTGGAAGTTAAACTTCATAGTTACACCTGGTAAAGCAGCAATGCTGATCGTTTTATTAAAGATGAAAGAATTTAGACAGTTTTTAACTCTTAGTGATGCTGCAGTGTTCGTTTGACCTGAAGCATCACTAAGAGTTTAGGACCCAGATTACTCCCAGATTTAAGGGCATCTTAGTCCGACGGCCGCTTGCATGTTCTGCAAAAAAAATGTGCTTTGTCGTGTATCTGACGGACAAACACCAAACCAGTTCCACATCACTGAAGTTGCACCATTTTTACAAACCAATTCTGGTTCATCTGTTTCACTCAACAATCGGCCATGTGCGTATGAAAACAAAGGCACTGCGCATGCGCGTTTTACTCATATTCTATCGCGATATTTCATTTTCCTATCGTAGCCTAACATTATACCGGTATTACCGTGAACGGTATAATATGGCCCAGCCCTAGTTTTCAGTATATGTAAAAGTATGGCTTTGTTATTCTATGTAATAATTTCTGAAAAACCTTTAGGTATTTATTTTATAAAGTCCATTTTTTATAATTTCAAGTAACATACTAACAGCTTCACTGTTCACCTTTCGCTCTTATAATCTAGCCAACCTTTATGTACTTGAGTAAGAAAACGGTATCTCACTGTACGGTAACTGATCAGCCAGTATGGTTTTAGGAAATTTTGAATTAGGCAGAATGACATTTTCATTATTGTTTTTATTTTTTATTTATTTATTTATGTATTCATCTTTGCTTTACCACCCTTCTGAAATCTCAGCTGAAAACCATATTCTCCATGGTAATCTGTTGTTACTGGGACAGTGGAGGCTTGGGATGTAATGCCATCTTTTTACAAACTGTCATTTGGTATCTCTCCCTTAATTGCTGGTCATTGATGAGCAACACATCGATGCAGCTATCTGTCCTCCATATGTACAATTATAGAAACATACAGACACACAGACACCTTTTAAGCCCTTGTCCTCTGATCAGGTGTCCATGTAGCATTTACCTGGACCACTGTCACCAAACCACCTGTTTCATAATACATATAATGTTTAATCTGCACTGGTCACTCCACGTTATTGTCATTGATATTTATATTTAAAAGTGCAATACTGTAATTTTCTGCTGCTCATTCCTGTGCAATATCCCATCTGCCCTCCCGTCATATTTCTTTTCAAGATTTTCTTATTTAATCACTAGTGTACATATATTTATATTTATAGATAAATATATATTTAGTCATCTTTTCTCTTTTACCATGTCTCTCTAATATTTTGCTCCTTACTATTTTTATTTTTTCTTATTATTTTATTTTCTTATATTTTCTCCTACTGTATCATGCTGCTGAGTGACTGCTGCTCGTCAAACACATTTCATTGCAATGTTGACCCTGTGCTAACTTGCATATGACAAATAAAACTGAAAACATGTAAGCTAATGGTCCCAACGTGCTTAAAATACATTTTTTAATTATCTGTGTAATTTCTGTTCATATTTAAATTAAGAGGGGGTGGCAGTAAAAACTCTAACAGAAATGTCATCAAGTACACTTTCAAACGATTGCGCTGTACGGACTCGCGTACTTGACTACTGAGAAATGACTTTCACGTCAGACTTAGCGGCTCTTATTTATCCAAAGTGCGACACCTGAGCGCAGACCCGGGCTGTTAAACAAATATGAGCAAATGCAGATGTCAGACAGACTGTCCAAATTCTCCCAAAAAATCTGCAGGCACCTGTTTAAAATTAGGGTTAGAATAGAAAATTCTAAGTCTATTATTGAGATATTCTTATTTTCTGTTAGTAGTTAATCTTTGCAAATGACAAGAGATAATGCCTAGATATCTCACCTCATCTTTCATCTGTGTATTACATATTAACTGCAGGAGACACTCATGTAGAGCTAGTATCTCACATTTATTATTATTATTGTTATTATTCATCTGTAAACCTGACGTGTTTCATAATTGCCTTGGCTATGTTAATCCTCATGCTCTTCAGGAGGCGTCAAGACGCGGGGAACACAAATGAGAAATTAAAATGGAGCCACAGTGGAAGCAAAACCAGACACCTGAACATGGAAACACAAGACTTTCACAATAAAACACGAAACGGTGAACGTAAATAATACAATATGAAGCAGAGTTAAATTTGGAAACATCACACTTTATTTCAATACGTAAATTAAAACAAAACAAAAAACCCTCAAACCACATTTAAATTACATGCAAGACAATGTAAAAACATCTGTGTTTTTTTAGAATAAAATCACTACATAAAAAAAGCCCATGCAAAGAGAAGAGGAAAAGAACAGATAAAATGAAAGTCAGCTGTCCAGCCACTCCAAGTCTTCCCCTTCACCACCATAAGATTTCCGAGTTACCCCGTAGTCCCATAATACCTCCTCACCAACTGCGATGTCCTTCAGGGCAATGAAAAGTATTGTCTCCTGAGGTCCTGCAGGGAAGTTCATTGTAAACTTCTGTGGCTTGGTGTTTGGATTTTTCCGGGAATGGTTCATTCGCCTCCCATAGGTGTCAATGTCGGGATGACAGGCACAGGGGAATGCAGTGGCATCGATGCACATCCCTCGGTCACACTCGTCCCTGAAGAAGAACAGATACCCCGACTGGGGCCTCCGTTTCCCTTCTGCTTCAGTGATATATGTCCCGTGGTAATCGCACACTATATCCCCTTTGTGGAAAGGCATAAGTGCGATCACACCTGTAAGTTGAAAGAGACCATCGGTCATGACAGGGCTCTTAGAAACGTTCACTTGCAATTTGTCTAAATGTTGTGTGCATTTTACCTTTGCCCTTCCGTTCCCCGAAGTCTTGCAAAGCCAGGCCCTTCCACTTCTGCTCTGCAATCGAAGACATGAGGGACTGGTTGTCTTGCATACTGGGCTGCGGAGCAACCCAGGCCTGCAAGATGGCATTGACAGTGGGCTTGTTGGTGTCCCATTTCTCCTTGTCCAAAGCCATCTGCACACGTGCAGGCTGAGGTGGGTTTCCTCTTCTGCCAACTGACTGACCTAAATGAAGTGGTCACAAAGCGATGTACAAGAAATAATGCAAGTGATTATTGCGGCTTAAAAATGAAAAATCAACCATATGCATTTTAGTCAATCACGTATTTGTACCTTAAAATATTCCATATATTTATAATTGAGCTATCTGTGTATATTTGGGTGTACAACATTGAGTCGGTTGAACTTACATGTATTGTATTATTTAATTAGTTCAGACTGTTACTGCTATTGTCTCTACACAAGTGTATTTCCACATAATTTTCTTAGAGATTATTAAAGTATTTTCATTCTGAAATACATACAAAACAAACAAAGCAATGCAACAGAAGCAGCTCCATTAACATGACATGCCCAGGCCTTACCGAGAATGTACCCAACTCTGTTCTTCAGCTGAATATCCCTCCATTTCTTGTAGTGGTGTCTGTGCTGTAGAAAGCCAGCCTGTACACACTGCCGTTTGGATGGTGGCTCTCCAGTCAGCGTGACCGGGAAGGCCTGCAGGAAGGCATCCCATTCTTGGAGTGGCAGATGCGTAGATGATGTGCTACATGAAAGGTGTAGAGGAGGGGATGCATCAAATCCATCAAAAGTTTTTAAATGTGGAAACGTGTAACACAGGTTGACTTGTGGTAGTGTGTGATATTTTTAAAAAAAAGTGTACCTGGCCTGTCCTGGTGTCGGTAGTCCTCCTACTGAGCTTGATGCTGACTCAGCCATAGCATCCCCAGGTTCAGTGCTCAGGTATCTGTGGTTTTTAATGCATGCAAATTAATTAGAGCCAAGAGAGATGAAAAAACCAAAATACAAGGGGCGAACATCTCTGACATACAGCAACATATGTGGCTGACTGTTATGAGTCCAGGGTTAGGGTTTCTCTGTCAGATCAAAGAAACAAATCTTTCTTAATATGCTATTGATCCAGTTAGGTCAAGCACTCACCTCGCTTTCAGGCGTTTTACATCTAATGATGGGTTGGACAGTGGGACCCCACATTCTCCTAGGAAGAACTTGCCCCTGTCATCGCTGCCAGCAATTTGATTTTCCAAGGACACTGGACGGATGTTCCTAAAATAGCAGTCCAACAACTGCAGAGAAAAAAAGGAATCAATGTTAAATATCTCATAAAATCAATTCACAAGGTGCCTATAGAGCAAGAAGAGAGTCGCTGCTGAGAATGAATGACTTACTTGTTCTTCCTGGCTGGTTATCTTCAAGTTACCACTCAGCTCAACACCATCAGCTACTGCTTTCCGCGCCATCCAGTCCTCTACCTGTGTATGTAAAAAAAAAGGTGTTGGAGCTTAAAGAAATACAGACTTACATCAGCTGTCATTTCACTTATCGTGCACTTTGGTTGTTGGTGGCGCACTTACACAAAGTTCTTGAACAGCATTTCCTGTCAGTCCATGTTGTAAAATCAGGATGGCCTCGCAGTACTGTCTGAAGGTAGTCATTGCATATGTGGGGATGCAATCACCGCCAGAAAGTCTTGTGTGGAAATATTCAATATCCTTCTTGGCCACGGCAAGAATTTCCTTCTTATCAGACCTATTGCAAATGTGACAGAGGTAAGACATTATTGAAAGTTTGTATGTGTCATCCAATATGTGGAAGTGGCAATAAGGTCATCATACCTCGCTGTTGGCACAACTGTCGAAAACGCTTGGGGACTGTTCGTGATGATAAATCCACGTGTTTGAAGGCGAGTGCAGAGTTTAATGCAAGATTCTTCATCCTTGCAGTACTCCTGGAGCTCTGAGAAGTTCCAGACTCTACCTTCATTAGAAAACAGCTTCTGTGAAGCAATGGCTCTGGAAGCTTCTTCCTCACATTCCTGTGGTGTGCAGTCTTTCAGGCACACTCTGCTCAGGTGTGTGCGAATGGACTGTTGCGGCTTTTTACAAAGCAGGCAGTAGACAATGTTTCTCTCCATCTTGTTTGCACTGTAAATACAAAGAGTGAGAGGCAGAAAGTGAGAGAGAAAAACTGCATATCAATTTAGTTTATTTTGATAGTATGAGAAAACAAACAAAGAACAACAACAATACATCGACACACAAACTTTGCTTCCATCCCACCCCCCCAAAAAAACTTAAAGAAAAAAAAGTTTTAAAACAAGTTTTAAAGTTTAAAAATGAGGAGAATGGCACATGCAAGTTTTACATGTTCAACCTGTCACGGCTGCCGAGGCGAGCCGTGTGGATTTAGAAGGAGGACCCAAGATGCAGGCAGTGGATGAGATACCGGTGGTTTTATTTACAGAGGTGTAGAAGCAAACAAACAGTGGGGTATAACAAACAACTAAAGACACCTAAACTGGGAGAACTAAAATAACAGACCTGGGAGCATATGACAACGGATGATGAATAGCAGAGAGACGCAGACGAGGAACAGGACTCCGTGGAACACAGGGTAACAGACTGACACAGAGTTACACAGACTGACACGGAGGAACACAGACGAACCGGCAACAGGCAGGAGAACACACAGGGCTTAAATACACACACCAGTAATCAGGGGTTGAGAGACAGGAGGGCAACACAGCTGGGAGGAATCTGGGCTGACGGGACAGGGGAAACGTAAACTGATCACACTCACATACGACGCGGACCTTCACAATAAAACAGGAAACTTGCATTAAAATATTCATTAAAATACCTCATTTGTAGATACCATCATTTTGTAGACCGCGGCTGAATACCCGCTAACTAGCTTTAGCATCCAGCTTCACCACGAGACAAAGAAATCACCCAAACACGCATAAATTCCAATCCAGGCAGAGAGACATACGCATAAATAAATCACTTTCAAACCGGGAGACGCTTAATATCCACTAAATAGCTTTAGGTGCCGAACATGACCACGACAGACAAAGAATCACCCAGTCACATGAAAATAATCGCGATCGCCAAGATACACATACAAAGAAAAAAAATCACTTCGCTTCTTACAAGTTTTAATTACAAACGATACCTCTGGAATAAAGTGACGTCCAAGTGCTAACCACACCATCATTTTGTAGATACCTCATTTGTAGATACCATCATTTTGTAGACCTCGGCTGAATACCCGCTAACTAGCGTTAGCATCTGCCGAACATGACCACGACAAAGAATCACCCAGACACATTAAAAAATCACTTTCAAAGCTAAATTTTAAACCGGAGAGAGAGAGATACACTTACCTTGTCAAACCTTACACTGTTGTTCCGAATACTTCAGAAAATGATGTTCAAATCTCAATTTCAAAACGTAGGAGAGGTGGACAGATGCATGCGGGTCCAGCATACGCTACGGTGTCTTCTAAGGTCAATTTCAAACTGGAGGAGGGGCGGACTGACGCGCGCCGTTGATAGTGTCATCATTACGTTAATCCGAATAGGCCGCACCACTCCCGGCATACCACTAGAATAAAGGAATTATCGGCCCATATTAACGAAAAATAAGTCCAGTGTGAAACAGTCGCTTGGCGAGCGATCGGGTGGTTTAGCGAGTGTCAGCCTCTTAAGTTTAAGACAAGCCCGGCTGCTTTTTAAGCGACGCGGCGCTAGCTACCCAGCTAGCGTCAGTACACAGGAACTACTTCCGGTAGTTATACAAAATAAAAGCGTCCCCCATTATAATCCGCTATAATGCTCTTATTGTGAAGGGCAAGCGGGACGCCATACTTCCGCTGCAAAATGTATTCTAAACGCTTTTAGGTTGTTTTTTTAACTCACTTTATGTGTCTTCCATAATGTTATTTCTCTTTCCTACAGTGTCTGTTACAAATGCTCAGGCAGGACCAATTAAGTAAATTATGGGATTAGTTATCTCGCGACTTCTTGGACAGCCAATAGCGATCGTCCTTACGTAGGCGTTGACAAAACTGGGCGCGATTGGGAACTGCTTTCTACAAATCGTCAGAGGACAGGATGCCTTCGCTGACTCTTAGGGGAGTGACAGTGAATTTCCCCTTTTCTCCGTATGAATCTCAGAAGGCATACATGAACAAAGTAATCGAATGTCTTCAGGAGGTAAGAATCGACTGTCATGTGTATGTCTGTTGATGGAAATGGGGGCAATACCGAGTAGTCATGGCTGCTGGGCTTTGGAGTTGACACATTTCTTGCAAGTATCAGCTCGTCTCACAGCTGCTATCCAGGCTAGATGACTTCTTTTGGTAACATCTGATACACGAGCTCCCTCATGATGCTTCCAGGTGGGGAAAGAATAAAAATAGAGCCGATTTTCCAGCTTATTCCCTTCCCGATCGTGCGATTTAACAACCAACAACACATTAAGTGCGAGCCATTGCTGATGCTTTCGCTCCTTCAGCCCTTTGTTTGGCCTGCTAAAATGGCACTTCGGCAGTCACACCCCCTCCCGTGACATCACGCTCCAAAGCCCCATGAAGCCACCATGCTTACCATTTGCCGAAAGACAAGCCGTCTGACGTCTGCTTGTCCAAAATGTAGCTTCACATAATATAATGATAATAATGGGGAAAAAAACATATGACAAAAGAGGCTTCATGTCATTGACCTGTCCTTAGAATTTCTTTACAGTTTCTATGTAATACAATAAATAGCACTCTGCTGACTTGTCTTGGGTTTACCCTGGCTCTTGACAGCTGACAAACAGCTCAAATACCCCCGATGTTTAATCAAGAACTGATTTAAAAATCTGCCTTTTCATGTGTATGAATGATTACAATGTTTTTCAATCATAAAATATTTGCTCTGGCAGTGAAAGCTTACTGAACCTGAACCATCCTTATGTTAGGCTCCCGAGACAGTTTTGCACTAAACATGTGGTTGTGTACTCTCTCTGATAGTTTTTTTCTACTTCTCACCACACTACACATCTGGCCAAAGGTCTGATCAGTTTATGCAATTGCAAGGTGTATATCCACATATCAGCCACAAGTCACAAGAATTTCTACTTCTACAGTGCTGGTCAGAGTTTGATCAAACTTGTACACAATTGTCACCTAATGGATCTTGACACACGCTGTGCTGTTTTATTTATTTATTTATTTTTCACCTTACCTTTTAACTGATCTGTGCAGATATCTGCCCTTTTATGAACCTGATCTGCTAGATATTTCTTTCTGCTAAAAGGGAGATCTTTTTCCACAATGCCAAATCTTTGCTCATAAAAGCGTAGTCTAATACCTGGAAGTCTCTAATATTTTAATGTTGTTACCATCACAATTTGTGTTTTTGGGTTTTCTCCGTTTGTTTTTTATTTTATTTTATTTGATGTATATCTTTACCTGTCTGGTTATTTCAGAAAGTCAATGGGGTTCTGGAGAGCCCAACAGGCACAGGTAAGACTTTGTGCCTGCTGTGTGCCACCCTGGCCTGGAGGGAGAACTTCAAGGACACCATGTCTACCTGTATGATGGCAGAGAGGCTGGGCCAGGAGATGTTTCCAAACACACCTATGTCTTCCTGGGGGACAGCTGACGGTGACAAACCATGTATGTTTGTATCATCTGCAAATCAAGAGTCATTTGTAATTTTACTTGTCAAAGAAGAATAACAGATACATATACAAAAACGCAAAGGATATAAGCTACGAAGACATGCTGTGTGCTTACATCGCTATGCAATAGAAAATGAGCTAGCACTGATTTCTTTATATTTTGATAAATGGTAAATTGACTGCTTCTTCTATAGTGCTTTTCTACTCTTTTTGAGCACTCAAACCACTTTATATTTTGTTAGGAAAATAGGATTTAACGATTCACTCAAACATGTAATGTTTCCAAACATACATGGAAATATTCTACATATTTCAAGACAGCATTTGTACTACTCTAACAAGGTTGTAAGTCAATATTTGGTAGGATGTCCTTCTTCCATTCCCTGTCAAGATGGGTTGTCATCCCCATGTTTCAGCTATGCATTCAAATCGTACAAAGAATGGTTGAGATGTAGGAGGCTGCTCAGCTTGGTGTTCAGGGGCTCCATGAGGTGGTAGCACAGCTAATAGCTGTGGCAGGTGCTCAGTCTCTCGCTTTGGGAAAACAGCTGTTGTAGAAATGTCAATCTGGACAGAAGGCTGATATAGAAGTTTAGAATATACATCATGTTGCAACTTTTGCATATTTATTGCTCAGCTGTTTAATCTGTTCAAACTGTATTGTCTGTGTTCTTTTGGATCATTGCATAAATTCTCAAATTTCTTCAAAGACAGATTTGCGCATATACACTGTTAGTAAATGAGGCCCAATATCCCAGAAGTTTGACTTGATGGTATACTATGTTAAAAAGTGTTCAGTTAATTTTTTTCAGCAACGTATAAAGCCCTAATTGTCTTTTCTTATTGTTGTCAAGCCTACTACACTGATGTCCCCAAGATCATATATGCAACGAGGACACATTCTCAGCTTACACAGGTTATTAATGAGTTAAAGAACACTTCATACAGGTAAGCATTTCTAACTTTTTGATCATGCATGATTGTCTGAATGACAGCTATTCACAATATAAAACAACATTTCTAATAGGTTTTGTGATCATGGTGTAATGAGGACACCAAACCCCTACTGTTAGTATATACTAGGGAGATACAAATTTTAATTACCAGGTTTACAGTATACATTTTAGTATAGCTGAATTTGATCCTGGAATGGTACAATAGCTACCGTTTTTATTTTGTTTTGTTGTGTAATGAGTTCAGTTTCACAAAAAAACACTCAGGCCTGATAACTGAAACCTAATAACAGAATGTATCTGACAAAGTTTAACAGGCTAAAAGATCTCAAAAAGCAACACACAAGTCCCAATTAACCAAATACTACTGGTGCTTTAAAGGGTTATTACATAAGCTATAATCATTTTGAAGTCTTACTGAGTGCAGCACCTTTTGTCTGTTCTGGTTTTTTTGGCTATTTGTGGTAAACCAGTTCTCCCATGTCTCTTTCGATTCAGCCCAAAGGTGTGTGTGATGGGCTCAAGAGAGCAGTTGTGTATTAACCAGGACGTCATGTGTCAGAAGAGCAACCACGTCAAAGTAAGTTATAAAGGCAATATTAGAGATATAAATATAATGGGATGTTTTAACTGCTATGTCTAATGAATTGTTTTAAACACAAAACAGTGAATTTCTTCAAGCTCACTGCTGGAAAAAAAGGAGGAAAATCTACTTAAAGTTTGACTACATTCACAAAGAACAAAAATCAGTTGTGCCAACTGTATTCTATTGGACTTCCACTCGAAACAGTAACTTCATCCTTGTTCTGGTCAGCCGCCAACAGTAGCATTATAAAATCAGTTCTCCACCTGCTGCAGGTTCTGGTTGGTGTGGTGCCTTCAGTGTGCATTAGATCTCAGGAACACAAGCACTACTATCGCCCGCTCTAGTTCAAGACGGTGGAGCTTTATTATATCTGAGAGCAAGATGAATTCCTCATTTTTGTGGAAGCAGCTCAATGAAACCAACGGCCACCACACCAGCCCCTTTACATGAATTCCAAATCCTGCTCCTCACATACAAGGTCTTAAATAATCAGGCCCCATCTTATCTTAATGACCTTGTAGTACCATATCACCCTATTAGAGCACTTCGCTCTGCAGGCCTACTTGTTGTTCCTACAGTATTTAAAAGTAGAATGGGAGGCAGAGCCTTCAGTTTTCAGGCCCCTCTTCTGTGGAACCAGCTTCCAGTTTGGATTCAGGAGACGGAGACTATGATCATGCTTAAAACCTTCCTCTTTTCTAAAGCGTATAGTGAGGGCTGGATCAAGTGACCCTGAATCCTCCCTTAGTTATGCTGCAATAGGTGTCTACTGCTTCTACATTTTAAATATTTACAACATTACATCATGACAATTTTCTAATTTTGGTGGGCTCAGGCCATTTGCTAGTAGTTGTCTTTCTACTGCGTGCCAATAGTGCCTCTACCAACTTGTTATACTTGTTCAGTGTCAAACAGGGAAACCTATCCAGGGTAAATTTTCTCAGAGTTTAAAGTAGGCTACTCCTCCACATTCAAACGAGCCAGTTGAGGTGGTTTGGGCATCTTACAAGACCTCACCAGCATGTCAAAAAATAGTTATTTCATCTGCAACAAGAGTGTCTCAACCGTGTTTTTCACGTAACAGTCACATGAAGATTCACCTTCCAAGGCCTCGCCCCGCAGGCCCTCTCAGTCCCAAAGGTCAGAGACGGGTCTCCTCTTCTCCAGTGATTTATGGTGCCTGGGTGTGCCAGTCTACATATAACTTGCAATACCTAACTGTGTGTGGAATAAAGCATAAAAGACATATGTGACGCTATCCTTTCTAATGTCTGTATGTGTACTATTAAAAATGAGCCAATGAGCTAGCTGGTGGAAAAAAAATGATAAGTAACGGGTTATGGGTAGATAGTTAGTGATTTTTGTCTTATTGTGGAATCAATTTTTTTGTTTTTCAGGTTCATATGTGCAGAGGAAAAGTTTCCACCAGGTCATGTGTCTACTACAAAAAACTTGAAGGTAATGGTCTAACAGAGTGACTATATCCGTGTAGCATAATAGTCTAGAAAAGCATGTAATTTACCTTTTTTGTTTGTGTTGTACAGACTACATATATCATTCAAATATTATATTATTCAACACTAATAACTTTCTATGTATCGCACAACCTTGGCCTCACGTACTACTGTGAGGAAGTTTGAAGTCCAGGAATGTCCAAAATGTGGATATTAATGAAATGTCTACTGCCTGCTTTTAGTGGCTGTAAAAATTTGAATGAAAATTGTTATGTTGAGAATGTGGTCCATGCATTTGTTACTTCGAGGATAGCAAATTATAATAACTTGTTATGACGCCGTTCTATAACTTATATAAAAATCCCCCATTTGATAGAAAACAGGAAACTTGACACGTGTCATTTTTATACATCTCTCTGTAAATTTTTATCTGCACATATGAATTTGGTTTCTTGTGTATAAAGGACTACTTGTGTTTATATCTGTCTTGCTATAAGAGCTGTGTAACCATCCCAAATTTCTAATTTCTGGGAATATAAAGGTTTAATCTATTCTATTCTATTCCATCAGTGATTTATAGCAATTTATCTTATAAATACTCAATCTTAAGCTTGATCTTCTTTTTTTCTTCTAGAAAAGAGCACTGATAGAGACTTTGTTAGTTCTATCCTTGATGTGGAGGATTTGGTCCAATTTGGCAACAAGCAGAGGTGTGTAATTGATGTGTTCTTTTTTTTTGTAAATTTCTGTTTCACTAATAAGTCTCTGTTCTGCACTTTCTTACTTTGGTAAGAAATAATCAGCATTGGCAGGTGGGTATGTCTCTGTGTGACACCAAAGTATTGTCTTAATAGTAGCTAATGAATCAAATAGTATTTTATTAATCAGTCACTTGATTAGTAGTATCCTCTTTACTTCAGTATAAGATGCTATTTAGCGCTGTCCAGCAAAACCCTTTAAAACTGTAGCCAGTGTGAAACCCCTGTAGGTAATCTATAGATGGGTCACAACTTAAAGTTAAGCTGAACTCTTGATTGGAACAGTGAGGTGACCCAATAAATATGTTACAAAATAGAGGCATTTCATTATAGTGGGTGGAGTGGGTTAAGTGACTTGCAAAATGAATGGGGCTTAACAGATATTTGGTGTTAACCGTTTAGGAATTGCAGCCATTTTTAATGCATCGTCCTCTATTTTTAGCAGTTTAAAAGTAGTTGGATAACTGACTGATAGACAGTTTCATGGCCAGGTAAGGACTGGTCTTTCATCATTTCATGACAAATTAAGCAGAAAAAAGATCTAGAGTTGATCAAAGTGTTGAATTTGTATTTTGTATCAGTTCACTAAAACTTTCAATACAAGGACCAAAGTCATATCAATACAATTGAAGGAGAAACATCATAATGCTGAAAAAACCCAAAGAAATCCATCAGAGGTCGAAAACAAAAATAAATAAGAGTGGTCAAATCAACAATCTAAAAGTACCTGGGTGTACCATAGCCGAAATAATAAAATGGCCACTGACACCTTATATAGGCTACTGATATCAGGACATACGGTGTCCTCACAGTTTATAGAGATCTTCACCCAAACTCCAGCACCCCAACCAATAGAAAGAGGCAAGGTGATTAGTGAGTTCAGGATGAAACCCTCAGCATCCATGAAGACACTAGCAAGATGGGCCACCCGAGATGAGCTGCTTGGGTGACTCAAATACATGATAAGGAATTGTCATGCACAATCCCTCTAGCACACGCACCATTGACATGGCAACTAGCAAAGGCTGGCTTAAAGGACAGCACAGAGGCTCTGATTGTGGCACCACAACAATAGGCCCTAAGCACCACTTCAATAAAGCCAGGAGTCAACCATAGCGCACAGGACCGAAACTGCAGAGTGTGCAATGGCTCCCCGGAGACTATCCAACACACAGTAGCAGGATGTAAGATGTTATATAGGCCTGGCTACACTTAGACCCAGCTATCAGGATGGGTCTGTTTTTGTTTGAAGTTCATGTATTTGATTTCGGATTTGCACATTTTTCCACAGAGTCTGTCCTTACTACCTCTCTCGTTCACTGAAACAAGAAGCAGATGTCATTTTTATGCCATACAACTACCTGCTAGATCCAAAGGTGAGCTCAGTCATCCATCCTCATTACATCTCAGGATGATATATGTGACCATAATTGAGCATTGAAAGAGACTTTAGTGTTATGATTGGCACTGTCATTTCCAATTTCCATGAATCCTAATATTCAACTGCCACTCTCTCGCTCTCTCCGTCTTTCCATTCCACAGAGCCGTAAGGCACTCAGTATCGACCTGAATGGAGCTGTGGTTATCTTTGACGAGGCTCACAATGTGGTATGGTTATATCTTTCCTTTGTTAAATGTATTCACTAAGTAAACTAAATTAAAGCTTCGAAGACCAGAAGTGACCCACTACTAAGGCTTTCAAATTCATTTTAACTTGTATGCCACATAGAGCCTAAATAAAGACCGCTGGGCTGCTCAAACCCTAAGCACATATTAAAACAAATGCTTCCAGATTTTCCTTTTGTTTTAGTGTAGAGAAATACAAGTACATGCACAAATTCACATTAATGAACTATCCTTTTGCAAGCCAGATATTGAACAGCATAGCTTCACAAAAAAATGCATTTTTTAATAAATCCCATGTCATTACTGTGCATTACAAGTGATTGATTACAGTAGATCTACAATTTCACAAAATGCTCAGTGTACAGTATTTAAACATGAACAAATATTTTCTTTTATTAATTAAAGAACCTAAAAAACATAAATTCAAACTCCTGTATGAAATGTACTCTTGGGCATACTAAAGTACTAATGTCATCATCATGCCATAATAGTTGAAGTGAAATGTATTAAAATTTCCAGTTACTTAAGCTTTACAAACAATTTGTAATAAATAAAACACAATGTGGTGCGATCACTATTATTTATAGGCTGATACATATTCCATTTTCAAACATGAAGAGAACGTTTGCAGACCTTTTAATTTGGGGTAGCAATGTTTATATTATATTATATTAGATAAAACTTTATTAATCCCTCCGGGAAATTTTACTTCTTTTATTTGCAGGAAAAGACATGTGAAGAATCAACATCATTTGATCTCACTCCCTACGATGTAGCCTCAGCCATTAATGCTGTGGACAGGCTGCTTGTGGAGCAGTCTAAAGAAATCAGCCACAGAGACTCTGTGAATGTAGACTTTCATGGAGAAACCTCCGCTTCTGGTAAGAAAACCTACTTGTCTCAATTTCTCAGGTTATATACATGTTTCTAAAAGAGTTTTCCATGGAATATAGTATAGTTATGTATAAATTTCATGGCATTTTGGGCTACTTGTATACTTGTATAAGTTTGGATTTACTTCTACCTTCTAAGTCTTCACTAACTTTATTAGCCTTAGTTTAGCCTTGGCCTTATTAAATTATTAATAGTAATAATTTTTTGTTGTTTTGTAAAGCAAGTAAAGGATTGTCAGCTGCACGTCTTTTAATATTTTCTTTTTTTGTTTTAGGTTTCAAATTAGGTTTGTCCACCATTGCAAAAATCAAACGTAAGTATTTATTAAAGTATTGCGGAGTCAGTCGTCCTGTTGGTTTGTGACAAGAGTTAATTTTCAAAACTTATTTTCTGCTTTAACAGAGATACTACTGGATCTGGAAGCTGCCATTGATGCCTATGATCCAAGTGATCAAGGCATTACCAAACCTGGAATGTAGGTGACAGCATGGTAGAACAAATAAAGTGTGGTCATAGAATGTCTCTGTAGTTAGTACCTTAACCGTAGTGCGGGTTCTCACTTAAAGCTGCTGAGAGAATGATTCTGAATCTTAACTGTTATAATAAACCTAATAAGCACTGCATGTCTCTATGTTGTGTCTTAGCTTCATCTATGAGGTGTTCGAAAAAGCTAATCTGACCTTCAGCAGCAAGACAGCAGTCTATGAAGCTCTGGAGCACATCATTGGATACCTGGCACAACGTAAGGCATCATATTTTGGCTTAGACACATTATCACATCATTTATCATTTGTAACATTGGCTGGTTTTATTATACCGATCAGTGCAACTAATTAACAAATGACCTGTTTGATGCATGTTTCTCCTCAGAGCCAGGAATATTTCTCAATACTAGTGGACTCCAGAAGCTTTCTGATATCATACAGGTACACTTTGTATGGCTATTAAAGAATTTGGTCAATATTAAACTTTTTTTGGGGGGGGGGGATTTTTGTCTTTTTGAGTGAAAATTAATATGCATTGGTCCCATATTATTTGTGTGGCCTAACAGATTTGATTGAGGACAGTCAATAAAATTATAGAATTCATTACTCTTCGTTGTATAAAGAGTAGTTATTTAATCACCTTGTGGCATGTTTGAAGGTTCTCCTTTGTTTTGTTATTTCAGCTGGTATTTTGTGGTGAACCGTCAGAAAAGGAGAAACTACACCAGATGGAAACCAACACGGCTCATTTCAAGGTGTGTTCATTAAGTCAATGGAATTTTTTTTTTTTAAATTTTTTTTTTTGGGGGGGGGGATACAATTCGTGTTCATATTGGAACCAGCTAAAAGTAGCATATCTTTGCCACAACTATCACCATTGTTCCGGTATATTAAATTTAAAAAGAAATCTTGGAAATTAAATAACTAATTATGAGCTTCTGTCATTTGTTCGGCTCAGGTTCATATCCATCGGGACACCAGCATTCACTCAAAAAAACATAGTGTTGATATGTGGGCTTCAGGTTCATCAAAAAAGCAAGGTAACGGTGCACAACCTGATGCATTGTTGTGTTACATGGATCCACATTGACAGAATGAATTTTATTAATACCATTTATATATTTCCGCTAGAGTGTGAACCCTGTTAAAAGTTATAGTTTCAATCGTTATTAGTGTATGAAAGATTCGTACTACAGGTAAATGTGATGTGTTTCTCTGGAAATTGCAGGAAATATTCTGAGTTACTGGTGCTTCTCTCCGGCCTTCAGTATGCAAGATCTGGTGAATCAAGGCATTCGCTGCATCATTCTGACAAGTGGTACCCTATCGCCCCTGTCTTCTTTCACATCTGAGATGAGAATGTAAGTTAGCTGTCACTCTGACTGCCCTGCTGCACAATTACATTTTTCCCACACCAGCTTGAGTAGCAACTACTTTAAAATAAAAAAAAATAAAAAAAAACAATCACCTTTATACCTGTTTAGTCTGAACATTGAACAGAAGAATTAAACCCTTTCTACAGTGAACTGCTGTTTGATGTAGAAACTGTTCACTATCTCATAATTTAAATCTTCTGTTCATTATTTGATTTTTCTAGCAATTGAACGATGCTCAACATAAAAGTTAATGATTCATTTTATAGCCAGGAGAACTTGTTTGACATGGTCTATGAATAAATCAGAATGATTCTGACAATACACAGATCTATGTAATCCTCTAACAATTTGTTAGCATCCAAAGGCATTGTCATCTCTGCTATATACAGTGTAGTATATAGCGAGACAAGACGATGAGGCTCCAATTCCATGCAGTGCAAATGACTAACAATAAATATAAGAAGAGTAAGAAACAAATACACACTTTATGACTAAAGTAAAAGGATCAATAACAATTTAAATTTACAAGTTACAGTTGAAAGAGTTAAATTGACCTTGATGGTCAAAGGAGCTTGCAAAGGAAAGCGTCTGGACTTCTTTAAGTTGCTTGAAGACGTTTCACCTCTCATCCGAGAAGCTTCTTCAGTTCTAAGGTCAAATGGTGGAGAGTCCCAGATATAAACCTAGTGGGAGTTTCTCCCCACAGAGGGACAAAAGGACCCCCTGATGATCCTCTAGTCGCCTGAGCCAAGGTGGGAAACTGGGTGTGGGTCCCAATCAGCCAGAGTTTCGGGTGTGTTCATTGTGAAACCTGGCCCCACCTTATCATGCGAATTCCTGAGGTCAGATGGCCCAGGATGTGAGTGGGCGTTAAGGCGTCTGGGAAGGATCTCAAAACTGGATTATAGATGGCAGAGAGTTGGTGTCGTAAACCCCGCCTCTGTTCAAAGATGGTCGCTCACAGTGGACATAGATGGCTTCTTTCACTCCTCTTTCAAACCATCTGTCCTCTCTGTCCAAAATGTAAACATTGGCATCCTCGAAAGAGAATGCCAATTGACCTTGATGTTATTTAAAGTGACGAGTGTAGCAGCTTGTAAATATGGGCAGGATTCTTGAGAGTGGAGTTAGTCAGTATGACACATGCCGATGAATTTGCGGCATTTTATCTTTACATTTTCAAAAAATTCTGTCTAATACATCTAACATATATGGTTTTCTGTAAGTGTAATGCTTTTTGAAAATGTTGTAACCTCCAATTTTTCTGTCCTTCACTGAATAGAAATTCATCATGAAGTATCATATGAAGTAGCATTACTAGTAAACTTTTGTTTGCTGCATGGACAGCGGGGTAAACCTAAAACTTGATCACAGTGAGTTTCTGCTCCTCCTCTTACAGAGAATTCCCAGTATGTCTGGAGAACAGCCATGTGATTGAGCGCGACCAGATCTTTGTGGGCGTCATTGCACAAGGCCCAGATGGAGTGCCCTTAAGTTCAGCGTTTGATCGAAGGTCAGTATTCTTTTTTTAGCATATGATTACTTTCTAACAGGTCACTTTGGAAATTTGCAGTTGTTTGAAATGAAATATGTTTTGCCATATGCCTAAATACAAATTAAGGTGCATGGCAAAACTTATAATTTGCTCATTTATTTGCTAGTTTTTCTGACTTCTGGAGTCAATTATCGTTGTGTAACGATATTTTTTTCTCATGTTTTGATTTATTATAAAGTCAAGTTAAATCCTTTTATGTGTATGTAAGACTTTAGTTAATTTTTATATAATACTAATTCAAGAAAACAGTCTTTTCTATGCACTTTGTATTGCAAGATAAGTATTAGAAAGAACACCCCACCAATCATACTGTTTTATATTCTGCACTCCAGATGGATTGAGTGCGTTAAAATATTTTTCATGTTAATTGTGAGGACTGCCTTAACGCGTTTAAGCCTGTTAACGCCAGATTAACGTGTGAACGCTGACAGAACTAATATATACCTACATTGGTTCTGACTGTGAAGTTTTTACTTGATTGCTAAACTCAAACTTTAAATTTCTGTCACAGGTTTGTTCCTGAAAACATGGCATCTTTAGGCAACACTGTTGGTAAGATCACAATATACAGTATTGAAATTGTTTGGTTTTGCTGTTTCTAAGGAGATTTTTTTTTCTTACTGACATCAGCAACACTGTTAACTTAATGCTCTGATCTTCATGGTTATTTCATATTGCTTATTATCTTTTTCATTAAGTGATGACGTACCTGAACCCAGTTTCCGGGCCCAAACTACTCTGCATTTATTGAGGCTGTTGTGTTTTTAACACATTTTAAGGCTTTTATCTTGTTCTATTCAATCTGAACAAGCCCATTTTAAAAAAAAAAAAGTTAGCGTCCATCCTTCGGCTGTATGTTGTAATGTTTTTTTTTAGAAATCTCTCGATCAGAACATGGCGTACTATGTTTAGGTGGAAACTAGCAAGCTAACTCTCTGCTAACTTTTAACTCTGTTAAATTTCATAAATTCTATTTTCACAGATGCCTGGATTTTAAACTTAATTGTTACCTTGGTTTTGATTGTGATACAGTTTTGTAACCTGTGTTCTTTTCTCAGCCAACCTGAGTCGTCTGGTTCCTCATGGACTCTTAGTATTTTTCCCTTCCTTTCCTTCAATGGAAAAAACACTGGAATTCTGGAGGGTAAGTGTAATTCAGCAGAATCACCTGTGGAAAACCATAAGGGTTTGGTTTTTTTTTTTTTTGTTTTTTAGCTTTTCTAGTCACTTTTATGTTTTGTGTTCTCTTTCTCCATGAATTATATTTTGTATTGTCTAGCAAATTAGAAATACATTTAATGGAAATTTAATATACAGACAACTCTGCTATTGTTTCCAGTGGATGATGGGCCATGCAGACGAGCTTTTGCAACAGTCGTATACGGATCGAATGGCCCGGAGCAATGGGCCAGACACCCTTCTCAAAGTCCACAAAACTTCTCAAAGTTTTGTGGACTTCTAACTATACCCTTACGTTCACGTGGTCTGTCCAGCATTCTCCCTGGTAACCCTGTCCCGGGTAGTAGGAACTGTTCCTTTGACGTTCTATTACCAGGGGCCTTTTAAATCGCTCTTTGTGTGGCCCCTCAACCAGGACCAGTTTGCCATGGGTGACCCTACCACGGGGCAAATAGCCCCCTCACAATTTAGCCTCTGGGATACCTGGGACATACAAACCCCTCCACAACGATAAGCTGGTGGGGCGGGGAGCCATCAGGGTGCGTAAGGGTACAGTGTGCATATTTTAAAAAATAGTAAAGATATCAAAATATAAATGTAATAATTAAAAGTAAAAAGCCTTTTAACCAGTATGAACTCATTTCTTTCTTTCTTTCTTTTTAAGTGAGGTACTCCACAGTCAATTTAATCATTTATAACAATCTAAGATGTTACTGTATAAAGTAATTTCCTGCGTGTGTATATGTGTTATCACCAGGCTACTGGACATGCAAACCGCATTGAGAAGTTAAAGCCCATGTTTGTTGAACCTACAGAGAAGGGCACCTTTAATGAAGTTAGTATTTATTTATATTTTAGGTGTCTTATCACTCGGCTGTGAACCCCTCTTTAAACATTTCACATCTGAAGAAATATCCTAAGCTTTTTATAGTTATAAAAATCTAAAGATTTGAAAGAAATTGAGCTTCTTTCTGTCTATTCCTAGGTCATTGATGGTTATTACACCAAAGTCAATGATCCCCGATCCAAAGGAGGAGCCTTCTTTGGTGTGTGTCGAGGGAAGGTGAGGAGGCTGTCCATGGACTCTGCAAAAGTCCTACAATGTTTTCTGTTGTCATGTTTCAGCTCCAACTTTTGCTGTATAGTGTGGGTATACAGTTGTGATCAGAAGTTTACATACAATCATCATGATCATGAATGTTCGTACAAATCATCCATCTGTACCATACTTGATAGTTGGTGCAGTGTTGTTAGGTGTTAAGCCCTCACTTTTACTCGTCCAAACACACCTTGTAATTGTGGACAACAACTCGATCATTGTTTTTCTCGGTCCAAAAAACTGTTCTCCAGAAATCATTTGGCTTATCTATGTGGACACCTGCAAATGTTGTAGTTGTTGATATCCTAGAGTCCCCCCCTTCAGAGCATGGTAAAGTAGTGAGTCATTTGAATATCTTGTATTTAATTGAAGTTGTTTGAACTAATGATCTTGGAATTGCAGTTCAGAATGGTTCCAAGAGACCTTCCCAATTTACATAAACTGAGTTCCTTGGACTTTCATGTTGTTCTGAATATTTGTCCTTTTTATGCTTGCAAAGAGAAACTTCCAGCTGTAATAAATCACAATCACTGATGAGTTTAATGGCCTTGACCTCATCAATTTGAAAGACAAAGACCTTATGAAAGATTTAAGTGGATGTCTGTTGATATTTGAGTTTATTATATGCCTTTGACCCTGTGCGATTAATATAAAATCTCAATTAATTTAAAGTAGTGCATCCAATAATGTTCAAGTCATAATAGATGAATGCTGTAAAACCATTTCAACCTGGAAAAAGAGCAGTTGAAAGAAATCATTAGAAGCCCAAAATAATCATGACATTCATACCCATGATGAGTGTTCATAAACTTCTGATCACAATTGTATATGATATTCAAAGGACATGTCATATCTTTGGTACCCTTGTCCTCTTGTGTCAACATCAGGCAATTTTTTTTCTTTTGTTTACAAGTGTATTACCATACAATGTTTTGGGAATGACTGTTCATTTTTGTGACATGAATATCTCTCTTTGTTAACCGTTTTATGCTGTTTTTCCATTTTGCAACCTACCTCTTTTTCTATGATGGCTGTGACTAATTGGATAAACATTTAAGAAAACGTAGATATGGAGTTAGGATTCTCTTTCATTTTAATGTAGGGTTACACAAAAACTTTCTCTCAAAGCTGCTATGTAATTATATCTTCTTGTCTTAGGCGAGCGAGGGTCTGGATTTTGCAGACATGTTTGGTCGGGGTGTCATCATTACTGGCCTTCCTTTCCCTCCAAAAAAAGACCCTCGCGTTGTCCTGAAAATGCAATTTTTGGATGAGATGAATCAAAAGAATTCTGTAGGGCAAAAGGTGAAAGAAAATCAACAAAATTAACTATTGAGGTACACTAAAGGATTGCTTGGTCGTATAACGGTAGTTGGATTTCTGTGTGTGTGTGTGTGTGTGTGTGTGTGTGTGTGTGTGTGTGTGTGTGTGTGTGTGTGTGTGTGTGTGTGTGTGTGTGTGTGTGTGTGTGTGAACAGTACTTATCAGGGCAAGACTGGTACAGACAGCAGGCTTTCAGAGCTGTGAATCAGGCCATTGGTAGAGTGATTCGTCACAAGGAAGACTATGGAGCGATCTTCTTGTGTGATCAGAGGTCAGATATAGACCACGTTTACTTAATTAAGTAACATCATACAAGAGGGAACATTCTCCACTATACCAGACAGTGTCTCCGAAGCTTCACATTTAAAAAATTCTCAATTAAGTGCTTAGTTCACCTTATTAATTGAAAATGTAAAAAAGTATTCTTAAACTAAAATGAAAAGTTTCCCAACAGATTTAAAAATGCTGATACCCGGGCCATGCTTCCATCATGGGTGAGGTCTTATGTGCGCCTCTATGACACCTTTGGCAATGTCGTCCGTGATGTCTCTCAGTTCTTCAGGACTGCACAAAAAATGGTGGGTAGTCGCACCTGCACAGTTCATACAATGCTGCAAATTCTTTCATTATTCAGTTTTGTTAAGGAACCAGCTAATAGTACTGTTGGTAATCCGGATTTGTGGGTAGGTTTTTTAAGCTCTGAAAAGATAGGAAACTTGAGTTGTGATTTAAAACAAAAAAAATCCAGAGTAGTTAAAAATGTGAATATTTACCTTGAGTATTTTCATTAATGTCTATGGCACTATTTATCTCGCCAAAATATACTTTTAATGAACTTTGATTTCTAGTTTTTTCTGCCAGTTTTTTTATAATAAAGTTAGAGTTATGGGTTTTTGTAACACCGTGCCAACCTTTGTTGTCGGATTCTTTTAATAATAAATATCGGCTAACATATCATATCATTGCATGTGCAGTAAAATGTGTAGACGCTTTTATGAAAGTTGTTTGCAGGTCAGTTGGTCAGCTTCTCCTGACAGTGTGTGCATTAAACATTTAAGAGGCCTGTGGTTGGGAAGAAGGCTCCAGCACACAACCACGAGACTGAGTGTTCACGAGACACTCAGTCCTCCAGTTCCACTTCTCGCCGCTACTTGCAAACTTCTCACACCCAGAAGGCCAAGGTGTTGGACACATACCTTCCCAGCTTGAAGAGGAGGAGACTCAGTTAGTACAATGGATGTGGTTTGATGTTTTGCTATGTTTCGTTTTAGCATATTAAAGATCAAGGTGTGCTTTTGCTATACCAGATATATTTCACTAGAATGTCTTTACAATTCATTGAGTTTAAATGGAGAAAAACTACATTAGAAACAATGAGTTCAATAATAAATGGTATAAATTGAAGTGACTAAAAGCCAGTTAAACCGAAACCTACAGAAATGCAAATATTAGTTTTAAAATGTACAGCTGCCCCAATGTGAGTCCTTGATTATTTTTTTGTGATCAGATGAGAAGAATGGAGCCAATGACATGGCCAATTTCCTTAATCAGTATGAGGTGCTGCACAATAACAGGAGACCACTCAACTTGCTGGATGCTTTGGAGCAAGCCAGCAATACCATTGAAGAGGACATGCGAGAGCAAAAGGTAGATCATTTTCTGACATTGTCACAGTGTAAGAAGTACTAATTCACATCATGAGTAACAGACAAAGTGTGTGAGTAATTGTGTGTGTGTGTGTCTGTGTGTATGTGTGAGGGGGGATTACTATAGATTTTGAAGAGGATGAAAATTGGAAAGGCAGTTGGTACAAATGACATACCTGTGGAGGTATGGAGATGTATAGGAGGGAGAGCAGTGAAAATTTAACCAGATTGTTTAACATAGTCTTGGAAAGTGAGAGTATCGCTCAGAGAAGAAGGATATTGGTACAGTTATTTAGGATGTGCAGAACTATAGTAACTACAGCAGGATAAAGTAGATGAGATATACCAGCAGCTAAGGAAGATATATATTCTTGGTGCATATATACCAATCTGTTTCAGGTATGCTAAGGCACGAAAACTAGATTTGTTTTTTGCATTGAGTGTTAACAGAGAAGTATGCCAGTATGGTATAACGTTATAACCATTTTCCTAATATTGTGTTGGTTGTCCTTACTTTCCGAAACAGTCCAAAAGACCTCTGAAGGTCGTCTGGGTTATCTGGCACCAATATGTTTGCAGCCAGAGTTGTGTTCCTCAAAACATTTTTGAACGTATTTTACATTATCTTGCTTAGCCATCATGGAATACTATTTCCATGAAAGGGTGTGCATGATCTGCAACAATGTTTATGCAAAATTTACATCTCAAAGTAACATCCAAGTAATGATCATCTTCTACTGTGGCTCCATTGAAAGTGTGCTCACATGCTGCATCTGTTTATGGTTCTCTAGCTGCACCATGCCACACAAAAAGGCATTTGAGAGGGTCATTAATATGACCCAAAAAAATAATTCAATTCTAATTACCTATTATTGGCAGTGGACAGGGCTTAGCATGATCACCCTGACTGGTCTGAAGCTATGTAGCCCCATACTTATATGTGATCCACTCTGTATTCTGACAGATTTCTATCAGAATCAACCAAGACTTTTTTAGCAGTTTTAGCCACAGTCGCTTTTTTTGATTAGTACACATAGGCCAGTTTTTACTCATTAGTGAGCCTTGGCCACCCATGACCCTGTCGCTGGTTCACACACTTTCTTTCTTGAACCACTTTTGATAGATACTGACCATTGCAAACTGGAAATTAATATAAACCAAGACAGGTACCATGATGAAGAGAGAATCAATCTTCTTCACTTCAGCTGTTAGGGTTCATAATGTTAAGCCTAATCTGGTATATAGAGAAGGTCAGAAGTATTCGCATTGTGTCTTTTTGGACCTCACATGGTAGCATGCCAAGAAAGGAAATATGGTACTGCAGAAATAAGTCAGAGTAAGAGCCAGATACATGAGTAGGTGTGCAGTAGGAATGACAGATGGGGATCTGATCTGGGCCACTTTTGTTTGCAGTACTAATGGTTGACAGATGAGGTCAGGCAGTAGTCTCCATGGACTGTGATGTTCTCAGACAACATTGTGAATTGTAGTGAGAGATGTAAGCACGTGGAAGACAGTCTTGAGAGCTGGAAGTATACTTAGTTTTTGATTGATTTCTGTACTTGTAAAATAGTGGTAAAAAAGTTTATGCTGCTCAGATTTTGTTTCTTCTAATGTCATTGAAGAAGCTGGGTGTCCCTGAGGATTTGTCTCAAGAACGTAAACCCAGCAGGGCTAAGACATTCCTGGCGGACATGAAGAAGTCCCTGAGTGAGGTCTGCTGTCACCGCATCATACGGGCGCTGCACACCTACAAAAAGACTGATGACCTGAATCACCTGCTGACTGAAACCGCATTTTTAGGCAAAGACACTAATACTCAGAATCTCCTACATGGTAAATCTTCTGCTGTCATAAATTAATAGCTGCAAAAATACCTCACTTGGTTAACACTGAGACTTTAAGAATGACAATATACTCACTGGAGGCATGAGAGTACGCTCTCTCACCTACATCTATGAAGTATACCTGCTTTGCACAGGTCTGAACTCGGAACACGTTTTCTAGATTTACGAGTAGTTCATATTACTCTCTAGGTAAAATGTGTCTAACCAATTCACTTATTTACAAATCCATTAAAGTCATTATCTTTTTTTCAACTCTTTCGAATTGAATGAAATATTTTAAATTATTATTTTTTTAATATTAATTTGTTTATTTAAAATCTCACGCCAGCAAAATAGTTGAAATATGTGCAGAATGCATTGACTTATTGAAACAAGCAGGGATTTTGATTTTCAACTTGGTCATGCACAGTACAAAATTGTAAAAGTTGTGTTTTGTCCAAATGGTAAAGATGAAATGAGCTTTAATTCAAGATAGAGAGAGAACTCTTTATTGTAATTGCACATTCATACCTATCACAATAGTAAAACAAAATAGAAAAATTTCCCACGTCGGCACTACAAACCAGGATAATTGTTAACATGGATTGTTTTTAATAACTGGGTAAAAATCTCTTGCAGTCAGTGATTTCCTAAATTGTCCCATCAACATCACCATATTTAATTTCAGCCTTCATACATGTTGACCATGGCTTGCCCACCTCAACTTGGATGAACTGGCATGTTTGGATACAGTGCAGATCATAGTTGGTCAATATGAATTTCCACTCTTTTCTTAAATTGATTTCTCTACCATAATATGTATACGTAATGAAACTATGTACTGTGGATAGGATCATTGCGTTCTTTGTAGTTTGCCCAGTTTTTCACAATAGCTTAGGAACCCCTCAACCAATGTTACTTTTAAAAAACTGAATATACCTGTATTCATTATCAGACATTTACACAATACTAATAACAATGTCAAAGTCATAATTTCGCACCAATATAACAGTGTGTTAGTGGAATATTGCTAAAACAGTTTGTAGTTGATTGCTATTGCTGCCTTGTGTCACAGGCCTCTACCACTTTGTTCGCCCACACCACAAAAAGAGGTTTGATGAAAATTGCCAGAAGATGGCAAGGCAGGGCTGTGGATACAAACCTGATCACACTCTGTCCAAGGATAGGAAGAATACAGTAATGCTGCAGAACGGTAAGAAACATTATCTGATATTTACTTAGTGCTCTTGTGCGAACAGATCAAGTTAAATTTTAGTTAAATGCCTGCTGTGGATGTCATATTATAGTTTGTGGTGTATCTACTCACAGACAAGTCCAAGTAGTTTGGAGATGACATTTGGGTGGAAGATGTCAGACTGGCGTATCACCTCTTCCAGGATGTCTCCTATTCCAGCAGAGAAGATGACTTGTCATTTGAGGACAACTTTACAAAAATGTTTTCAACGTTCAATAAAATAAACCAGCCATTCAGTGACTCCCGTACCTCAGCTTGGCTTCAGAGTTGTGTTCTTATGAACGTATGTATGTATATGTGGACAGTGATTGTGGAGAAGTGTTCTGGCAAATTGGAAAGACAATTAAAATTACAAAAAGCCAAACAGACAAAAGCTGTCTTGGAATCAACATTCAAAACATGATCACTACTGTATAAAAAAAAAGGTCCATAAATTACAAATGAATATGTTGCTTAACTGTAAACTGTAATCTCAGGTAACAAGGCAATTCAAGTGGCTTTTATTTTAATTTCAACCATGTATAGTGTTACAGTACAGAGTGAAGTGAGACAGCGTTCCTCTGAGACCCTGGTGCTACATACGACATATAACGGACAAACACAGGACTACTAACATCAGTCATAGTAAATGTTCTGTAAGAAAGATTGCCAACTCTAACTACATAAACCTGTAGTGGACATTTCAGTTAAGTAATTATATAATCTACACATTAAGGCCACTATTCAGCATCAACATGGACTGTCAACTTACAACATGAAGCATGTAGAGGTGAGCACTATTGCTGTTTTTCTAGCAATTTATATAGATCCAGCCAAGTGCTGCCTTTTGGTGGTTGCATTGTGCATAAGCAGCATGACCCTATAGAAAACAAGACGAAAGGAAAGCTTTGTACAATGTCATCACTCTGAGATGGACATCAAAAGTTTCCACGAGGACTCTGTGCCTCCCTGGACTACTTCAAGCACAAAAACAAGAAGGGCTGGAGATGTGTCAAACCTCAACATATTAACCAAAGGAAGAGCAGGGAAAGAAGAACTAAGTAAAATCACAGGGGGACCCTGAGAGCTTCAAAAGACCAATCCCTGGCGCTCTGATCAAGATTCCTGTGGATGCAACTCATCAGGGAATGGCAACGAGGAAGAGGAGAGGGGAGGCCTGTGGGAGTAGCATAGTGAGAACAACCACACATCTGCCAACTGAGTCAGCACTGCAGGATTGATCAGAATGACACAGAATGGCCCTGTCACAAGCCTATTTAGATATGCTTGAAAACAGACTTTGGGGGGACATGTGATACCACTGACTACTCCCCAGCTTTTTCCAACTTGGATGTTGTATGTGGAGTTTGTTGCTTTTTTCTCCTCTATCTCTCTCCACGTTTATATACATTATTTTAATCGTGTGTGTTTTGGTCTGCCTCTGTAATGTGAGTGTCAGCCCAGTGATGCTCCAATTCAAAGTGACATTGCTTTGGCAATGACTCCATCTAATGGTTAAATTTCTGAACTGCAGGCTCAGTAAGTAAGTAAGTAAGTAAGTAAGTAAACTTAATTTATTAAGCGCTTTTCACAGACAGACATTCACAAAGCGCTGTACACAAATATTAAAATAAACAATAAAATCAATAGACATTATATACAATGTAAAAGATCAAATGTAATTAGTGTAAAAAATATAAAATGTAGATCAACAAAAGGCTTGTTTGAACAGAAGAGTTTTTAACTGTTTTTTAAAAGAATCCACAGAGTCAAGCAAACGTAGTGGTAGTGGTAAACTGTTCCACAGCCTTGGTGCAACAGACTGAAAGGCTCTGTCCCCTTTTGTCTTCAGTCGTGTACGGGGAACAACTAAGAGACTCTGAGTCTGTGAGCGGAGATGACGAGCAGCAGTGTATTTTAAAAGAAGCTTGGATAAGTAATCTGGAGCCGTTTAGTGCTCTGTATGTTTAAACAAGAATTTTAAAGCGAATTCTAAACTCTATTGGGAGCCAATGTAAAGAATATAAGATGGGAGTGATGTGAACACGCTTGGTAGAGCGAGTTAGTAGTCTGGCTGCTGCGTTTTGTATTGTCTGGAGGCGAGAGAGAGATGATTTATCCAAGCTAGTAAACAGGGAATTACAGTAATCTAAGTGTGATGACACAAATGCATGAATGAGTTTCAGTCACAAAAACGCAATATTTTGACCATTACTGAGCTTACACTTGAGAATACTATTTGACCTTTGTGACCTTTTGTACTCCTATTGATATATGTTATATTGTACAAATAGTTCATTAAACACACATTTTCTCAATTTGATGACAAAACAAACAAACTGGGAAATAATTATTGGCTTTATTTGTCACACCGTGACTGTGGCTGTGGTCTGTGGCAAATTTTCATCTTCACCACTGTACGTGGAGTCTAGCAGTTATCTTTGTGAAAAACAAAGGATCTTGCGGTGCTTGCGGGCAAAATTGGTGCTTGAGGGCACTTCTGAACTCCTTTCAGGCTCTTTTACTCGGTCTTGTCTCACTAGGGTGGGCTGTTATGCAGTGAAAGCAGGTGGGAAGATGTGAGGGACACTTCTTCAAAGAATTTGTTTTCAAAAAAATATTTATCACTTTACACAATATTTATCACTAAGCAAATGTCTACGTGACTTTTGACATGAAACTCTTGTATGATAAACAACTTACAGCTTCCTCTTACTGTAAGAACATGCAGATTTAGAAAAAGGGGAACCTCAGCTCTGAATTCTTAGAATAACTCTGTTGTATTTGTACACACACACACACACACACAGACACACAGAGAAGTATAAATAAAGCACGCACACAGTGATGAGACGCAGGTCTTGCGTCCATGACTGCCCTCGCGAGTTAAAGACAGCTGCAGTGTTTGTGTTTTCTAACTCAGGTGTCTCAGCTGAAGAACTGCGGGGTGATTTTAAGAAATCCCCTGTCAATTGGTTATGAGCAAAAATTGTTTCTATAAAATAAAAATTAAAAAAACACAAAAAAACCCCCAGTTTTAACCGTAACGTGAAGTACACATTTTATTATTTTTTTCCTTTTAGTGAAAGGAAACAGCCGTCGCCGGTATGCTAGTGCGCACGCTCCACCCCCTCCTACGCCTCTTTTCCCCCCTTCTTTTTGCTTTGTGAATAAACAGAAATGTGACTTTTGCTTCATAAACAGTTTGACAAACAAGTGGTGCCTGCAGGGTGTATATTCATGGTATAACCGGCATAAACACAGCCTCACTTCGTGTGTGATTGTGCAGGAAATACAACTGTGCGCTCAGCTTCGAAAAAGGACCGCATCTATCCATTTATCCTCATCTCACCTCTATGTATGTGCTCTCTTTGAGCGCAGGTGCGGCTCTTTGCTGTGACACATCTCTAATGTAGTCTAGACGCTCCGGCGCCAGGGGTCATCGGGTGACACACACACACACACACAAACAACAAGTAACACAACATGGACCATGAACTCTGCGTGACTCAACTATACCAAGACAGTTCACCTATTACGAGCCTTTAAAGTAAGCTTATTGCTAAATAGTCTTGATATTTAATCAACAGGTAAGGTAACACCTGATTCTGTTCACATGGACGGAGTTTTTTCAGTGCTAAATAGTCTGCACATCCCGGCTCTTATTATTTATTTTGCTGCGTTATTTTGCAAAATTATCTAATCTAAAAATAAACTACATAAATGAGTGCGATGCAATATTTTGCTCTTGGTGTTTTCAGTCCTTTATGTCCATCTTATGTGTCCTTTTTTTCTGTTATCAATCAACCAACCGATCATTCGATTAAAGGCCTGTCAACGGGCTTCGTAAAGGTTCTTTTAAGGTCACCAGAAAGCTACATAAAGACTGCACCTGCACCTGCACCAAAGTTCTTTTTTTTTTCTCTCTATCTCCGAACATTGTTGCATTTTAAAACCTTCTTCAGTGAGCTATAAATATGAGGCGCTCCAAACACACTCTCAGTTTTACTTCTGCCAAAAAATGACCACAATGCCGAGACGACTGGAGGTCCAGAACTCGATCCTCACTGGTGGGGACAGCTTTAACATGTGGCACGACTACATGAATCTGAGCCAAGTGTTCGAGAAACTGTGCAGCAACCGTGAGGTTGATAACCGAGACACCGAGCGTCCAAAGAAGGGACAAGCGCCCCCTTGGAGTAAGGTCCACACTTCCACTCGGGGGAAGAAATCCTCCAAAAACTCATCACAGTCCAGTCCGACCAGCAGCGCGTCGGACACCAGCAGCAGCGCCTCATCCTCGGACTACTGCCGCTTATGCAAGCAGAACGGGGAGACTCCGAGGGTGTACCTATCTCACAAGCTCAAATCAGACGACGGGATAGTTTTCTGCCCCGTCCTCCGGAACTACACTTGCCCGATCTGCGAAGCCACCGGTGACAGCGCTCACACACGCAAGTACTGCCCGCAGATGAAGTGCGAGGCTGCTGGGAGGATGCAGACGGTAGGCAAGTTCTGGTAGCTGCTGAAAACTGAAGCTGCGAGAAACTGTACATATTTACCGAACTGTTTGGGGTATGTGTTCGTGTTGGCAGAGACCGTTTCAGTTCCAAAGACTGTTTCAAGTTTGACTGTCAAACACTCCGCTGCAGTCTGCAGCAAGGAGCTCTCATCCAGCACATCTGTGGAGCCCCGAGCCGGGGTGAGCGCTCTCAAACCTCGGAAAAAATTAAACTCTTTAAAGTCCTCGAGTGTTTATTGTTGTTGTTATTGTTGTTGTTGTTGTTTAATATGATACAATTTCGGGGGTACTTCATAGGTCACAAGTGAAACACTAAAGTGGCTAACCTTTCTGTGGAATTAAATAGATTTCTAAAAATGTGCCCATAGTGTCAGAGCGCGAGTCTTTTAGTTAAAATGCAAATGCTATATTATCCCTCATGTCAGACAGATTATTCGACAAAAACGTCAGTATTTTGTCTTTTTTTTTTTTTTTTTTTTTTTTTTTGGTATTATAGAAAATTTTTAACTCACATGCAACTCTTCCACTTGAAGTTACAGATGTACCTGAACTCACCAGAGAACATGCGTCATAAAAAAATAATTAAATTAAATTAAAAGTAACACTTCAAGGCAAAAGTGAAACGATTATGTGAAGTGAGAAATTGAATTAAGGTTCAATAGTTTTAGTTTCAAAATAGAGGGGCTGGGGAAATACAGTATACAAGGTCAAAACAGAGTTTGTACAAGTTTGTACAAAGACAGCTGCAGTGTTTGTGTTTTCTAACTCAGGTGTCTCAGCTGAAGAACTGCGGGGTGATTTTAAGAAATCCCCTGTCAATTGGTTATGAGCAAAAATTGTTTCTATAAAATAAAAATTAAAAAAACACAAAAAAACCCCCAGTTTTAACCGTAACGTGAAGTACACATTTTATTATTTTTTTCCTTTTAGTGAAAGGAAACAGCCGTCGCCGGTATGCTAGTGCGCACGCTCCACCCCCTCCTACGCCTCTTTTCCCCCCTTCTTTTTGCTTTGTGAATAAACAGAAATGTGACTTTTGCTTCATAAACAGTTTGACAAACAAGTGGTGCCTGCAGGGTGTATATTCATGGTATAACCGGCATAAACACAGCCTCACTTCGTGTGTGATTGTGCAGGAAATACAACTGTGCGCTCAGCTTCGAAAAAGGACCGCATCTATCCATTTATCCTCATCTCACCTCTATGTATGTGCTCTCTTTGAGCGCAGGTGCGGCTCTTTGCTGTGACACATCTCTAATGTAGTCTAGACGCTCCGGCGCCAGGGGTCATCGGGTGACACACACACACACACACACAAACAACAAGTAACACAACATGGACCATGAACTCTGCGTGACTCAACTATACCAAGACAGTTCACCTATTACGAGCCTTTAAAGTAAGCTTATTGCTAAATAGTCTTGATATTTAATCAACAGGTAAGGTAACACCTGATTCTGTTCACATGGACGGAGTTTTTTCAGTGCTAAATAGTCTGCACATCCCGGCTCTTATTATTTATTTTGCTGCGTTATTTTGCAAAATTATCTAATCTAAAAATAAACTACATAAATGAGTGCGATGCAATATTTTGCTCTTGGTGTTTTCAGTCCTTTATGTCCATCTTATGTGTCCTTTTTTTCTGTTATCAATCAACCAACCGATCATTCGATTAAAGGCCTGTCAACGGGCTTCGTAAAGGTTCTTTTAAGGTCACCAGAAAGCTACATAAAGACTGCACCTGCACCTGCACCAAAGTTCTTTTTTTTTTTCTCTCTATCTCCGAACATTGTTGCATCTTCAGTGAGCTATAAATAGGTCACAAGTGAAACACTAAAGTGGCTAACCTTTCTGTGGAATTAAATAGATTTCTAAAAATGTGCCCATAGTGTCAGTACAGGATTGTGAACATCGCAACGCAAAGTTTTTGATTTCTCTCAAAACATATATTTCTTTTCATGTTGAACAGATAATATCTTTAATTTGAGTCAAAGTGATTTGCACTTGAACACGCCCACCAGAAATAGACCGGGACCCATTTTTATTCTGCATGGCTGCTGGAAACATCATGTCACATCTTTGATTAATTTCATCTGAAAATAAACGTAAGTAAAGCCAAGTGTGTTACAAAAGCTTTTATAATTTGTATTGCCAAAATCGCAGAAAATAACCCCATTTAAGCTGGGTCGACAGCCACCCCTAATTTTTGCATGATTGTAGCTGCTAGCTATAAGCTAGCTAGCTATCCTGCGCAACGTTAGAACTGGTTACCAGAAACCGACCATCACAGTCGGGAATACAAGTTAGTATACTGGTAAAAAACGGCTTTTTGCCTAACTAGCTAGCGTTACCACGATGCATCGGTGGTGGATAAAGCTAGCTAGCATAAGTTCATAGTTCATAACATTCATAGTATAACTCCGTGCTCCGCTTCGTTTGAATTTTTCTGGTGAGCTCGCGGTTTCTAGACACAAGCTTGTGTTTGTGCGCGCACGTTTGTCTCTCTTCATATAAATATCTGTGTGTTATGTGTGTGTACACCGAGCGCAAAAGATAATTATTAATGTGCATGATTTAGAGACAGAAATAACAAGCCAGCATATAAGATCAATGACATAAGACTAATTCCTTCAATTGACTTTCAGGCGCAGCTCGGAAAAATGTGCATTTTCTGAAGAAATTTTAATTTTAACAGCAAAAAATTGACCCTATGCCAAACTTAGTCGCTAATGGCTGGTCTGTAGACTGTTTGGTATGTCATGTTACGTATTTCTTGGTTTTTCTATGTAATGTGTTTTATAGAGAAGTAACATTATTCTTTTTTTTCTGTATGCTTTCAGAACCACAGATCGCTCCATCCATTCCATGGCTGAAGCATACATTTTCATTTAATCTGAACAGGTATCATTTTGCATTTACACTGCACATCCTTTTTAAACATTTCATAATAATCTAGACTCTCCCTCATTATCCTCTCATTCACCTTGCTGATGTGTTGAGGACTTGATAAAAGAATACATGGTATGTCCATATCTGTTCTGTCTCTACATGAGATGCAGTCTCTTGATGTAAATTTGACAACTCTGCTATTAAATGCAGTGATTAATGTAGGACAGCAACGATTAATCAACTCATCAAGTTAATATCTTAGGGTTCTGTATTGTTTTCTTTTTTTTTCTTGGGCTTTGTGGAACATTTATGAAAATGTTCCACCATTGATTTAATTTAATGATTATGCAATTCACAATCTGATTAGTCAAATAATTGTTCTAATAGTCTGTGACCAAACAACTATCAAAATAGTAGTTTATTATGGTCAAAGATTTATCAGGTGTGCCAGACTTCAATTCTTCACTTGTACATTTTGTTCCATATTTTACCTCAAGATATCCCAGAAAGATGAAGCTGAGGAAGAGCTGCAGAGTACCACCATGGCACTCTTCGTCTTCAGGGACAACTCAAGCCTCCTACATCAGCCTCGAGACATCGGGATAATCATTGATGGTGTGGAAGTCCTGAATGAGTTGCCTTCTGTGGCAGCTGGAGTGGCAATGGTCTTTGGACTCTGTTATGCTCTTAATATGGAATATCCACGAGGATTCAGGTTCACCTTTGAGGCTCTTCAAAAGATTATGATGGAGCTTGACTTTAACAAGATGACCTCTAAGATTCGCAAACTTAATTGTGAACTTAACACTGCACAGTAGTGTGTTTGCATGCATGTGTGCATGTGTATGTGCACATGCATGTGCATGTGTGCTTGGTTATTTTGCTTGGTTGGCCTGCAGTGGTATTCTACATTCAAAATTTATAAGAACACCCATTTGAAAGGGAGATTTAAGTTGATTTCATTGATACATGTGTAGATTTTTTTTTTTTTTTACATTGTACAGGCACAGTGCACATATAAACATTTTTGAGTACTTGCAAATTGGTTTAAAAAGAGTTTTTATAATGGTTTTATGCCAGTTTTAGACAGGTTGCAGGTTTTATACTGGTTTTCAAAAGATTGCAGGTTTTATAAAACAAACATTTCTCTAATCATTTCTGCCGTAGCACTAAATCTGTATATTACTAATCCTCTCTATTGATTATAGTTAAAATGGTTTGGAACAATAAATAATTTTGAAATAATTGGTTGGCCAACTGTCTTGTTTTTTATAGGAAATGCAGAGCATTTTTGAACTGAAATGAAATGTAAAAAATATAGTTTGAATATATGTAAATCAATTACCTGGCTTCAACACAAACATATTAGTTCATGTTAATTTGGTTCGATGTGAATACATTAGGTTGGTTAAATTTCAATATATTAGCTTGGTTCAATAATTAAAATATGGTTCTATGTAAAAAAATCAATTTGGATCAATGCAAAATTTAAAGTTTCAGTCAAGTCTAGTAATATTGTTTATATCAACATAAAAGTATCAGGTCATATCAAGTGACTCAATTTGGATTCTATAAAGCCAAATATTTTGGATGTGACAACTGGACATCATTTTTTTTAATTTGAATAGGGTTTTTTTTTTTTTACAGTGTAGTTTATTTCTCACAGTTTTTTAAAAATTCTCTTGCTTTATGGTTCTTAGCGCTGTTACCAGTTTATCATCATTTTTTCTCTTTTTTCTTTCATGTTACACAAACATGATTACATATTGCATATGAATCAAGGTTGCGCAGAGGTGGTTGCATTTCCCAGACAATCATGCAAAATATATACATTTCTTTTTTAAAAAATGACATGGTGCGACAGGACTGTAGCACAGTAATACAGCAACATCAGAGGCAAATTCCATTCAAGTTTTGCAAGCCTAGCTTTGAACTTTATTTAAATAAACGGCAGTGACTCGTTATGACAAGGATCATTCTTAATCTCACTCAAACCATGCTGAACGGCTCTAACCCAATTAGGAACATAGGGTTGTTGTTGTTGTTGTTGTTTTTTTTTTTTTAAAAAGAAAAGAAAAACATAACTGAACACAACAGTATGTCAGTGCAGTGACTAATCAGGCAGTACAGTTTCAGGAACCGTTTTAACTGAGGCAGGATGGCATTTTGGTTTTTAAATGGGCATTTAAAACCTGAAATAATCCTAAAGGCTTAGACAAAAAGGTGACATTTGTTTTCGAAATTGAGGTGATGGGCATCTTAGTCGCTGTCACTCCTCTCTCCTCTCTGGAGCAGCCTCTTTCCACTGGAGGGCACGGGAACCTCATGCTTCACTGAGACCTTTGACTTGCTTTTGCTGTCCTTGTCAAGCAGCTCCAAACCGTCATTGATCTTCTTCAACATCTCGTAACGCTCACGCCCACGAACAGGGAGGAGAAAAACCTCCTTGTCGTCCCCCTCAGCACTGGAGGTACATTTGGACTTCTTTGTGGATGTGGTGTCAGGAGGTGGTGCGCTCTTTCGTTTTTTCGCCTCTTTGGTGCCGCTCTCCTTCTTCTGTTTATTGTCCTCCTGTAGCTGTAACAAAGAGGGACGAAATAACAAAAAAGAGAAACATATTCGTCAAGTAATTTTACCCCCCCCCAAAAGTGGCATTTAACATAATGATATTCTACTGCCTTCTGGGGGAGGGAAGGAACAGCGGTTTTTCTTTTGAGTTTATATTCAAGTTTTCTCCTTCTTGCCCCCTCTGGTGTACAATTTCTTCCTTTTTCCTGTTTAAAAAGAGTTCACATATTTTGTCATTTGACTGTAAGCAGTGCAAGGAGGAGATGCTCGCTTTTTGCATGACAGTCTGCCACTTCAGTCTTCCCTTTCTTTATAAGGCTGGAAAATACTTCAGACCCCTCCTCAGGCAGTAAGGGGCCTGAGGTGGGGTCTGAACTGTGGGTACCGGTATGAGGAGAGAAGGGGGACAGGACTGGATAGTGGCTTAAAGTTAGGATTTGGTTTGATTAGGTGAGCCGGTTTTTGGTTGTGTCTGCTTATGATTTGAAACAGGTCTGAAATGAGAGAAAGAGGAGTTTGTTCCTGGGGAATTATAAGACAGTGGTGTCCCGTTTTCCTTCTCATTAATCATATGAGAAGAATGAAGGCGTTTTAAAGATTTTTGAGTTGAGGTTTGTCCTTCTCTTTGGTTTTTCTGTGTGTTTTTTTTTTCAAATCCACAGCAAGTGTCACTGTCTCTCTCTGAGTGCGCAAAACTTTTTTTCTTATGCACACCATTAAAAAAAAAAAAGTTGGGCGCACCCAAATCAGCGTTCAAAGATTGATGGCTCCCTGTCAGAGCACTGGCTATGAATTTCAGATCGATCAGGCCTTAACTTGACAAAAAAGTTATCAATCGTTCTTTTCATCTTTTCTCATTGCCCACGGTCAGTTATATCCACTTCTGTCGGTCCTAGGATATTCACAAGCCCTGTGTATCATCACTGATTTCTATAATCCACTTGATTCCGCTTCACAAGGTCCAGATTCGATTTGGTGCAATTTTTACTCAGAAAGTGAGAGATCTTATAATTCTGATCATTTATCAGTACTGACACTAAACTTTATCAGAGATGTGACCATCACAGCACATGCCGTTGTGTCAAAGTAACTGAGAATAAAATAAAATAAAAAACATAAAGGAGATTTTCCTGGCATGGATTTTATAGCAGATAACCTTAAAAATATTCTGCAATTATACCCAATTTGAAAAAGTTTACATTTCTTCAGTATTGAACAGCAGAAATTATTCTTTCTTGTCCGAGGTCATTTAAGTACAAAGAAAAGAAAAGACAGCGGCCGCCAGCGCTGTAAACAACGGTAGACTGATGGGTAATAAGCGAATGAGTAATGCGGAAAACAGATGTTTGAGATGGGAAACTTTTCTTGAAGTACAGAGCGAGAGCTGTGCATGAACTGTGGTTTTTATCGTGTTGGAAGCAAAACAGCAAAAGTAATAGGGAATTAACGACGATATTTATCAAATGTGAAGCATAGTTTGGTTCTTCTTTTGCTGCTGGCCTAGTGAATTTTGGTTGAAGAGAGACAAAACCTGCAGCCCAGAATCTTGCGCAAAAAAGACGTAAAGACGATTCAGACACGACGAATCAGAATTAGTGAGCTTTTGGCTTTCAGCCCCGACGGCGGCTAAGCTAATTCTGATGCGCCGGTCCGCTCTGTGTTTACCGTTTCCTGCTCTCATTCGCTGGTTGTTGTTGAAATAGTTTTGTGAGCTTTAGCCTGAGACTCTGGCGTTTCTGGTAAAATACATTTATATTCATTCAATTCAGGATTTAATGAATCGGTATCGCTTCATTCAAGCTACTCACCTTTCTCTATCCACCTGCACTTTCAGCTGGACCAAGGACATTTCCAGAGGTCCCGCCCCTGACTATCTCTGATTGGTTTAGACCACGAAGGGCAATGACGTGTGTCTGTTGTTGATCACATGGATGTCGGTGGCAAATTTTACAAACACTTCTCATAATGACTAACTACTCCTGACATTTTTGAGATGTTAGCTCTTTATACAACGAAGTTATAGTGCGATACAAATAATATCAGGCTGATCCTGCCACAATTTGTTCCCCCTGTGTAAATCACGGACAAACAGTATCCCACATTGCTGATTTTTCATTCACAAACACTTCTTATTATGACGCATTACTCCTGAAACTTTAGAGGATTTAGCTCTTTTTAGAGTAAAGTTACAGGAGAATAAAAATAGTTATCAGCCAAAATGTTAATGTTTTATTAAAATAATCCCATCTGATACCCCGTGAGATGAGATAACTCTTTAATGTCATTGCACAGTCATACATAGTACAGTAGTACAATGAAACTGGAAAACTGTCCTACGTCGGCTTTTCCATATATATATATAATTTTCTGTTGTATGGTAATGTAACGATACTAATTTTTCACAAAATGAAAACATCAGTACTTCCTGCGTGCTCCCAGCACAGGGGAAACAAATTCTGTCGGGGATACCTACTTTGGCACAACAGATCCAAGTATAAAAACAATAACAAATACAATTTCTAGGTTCCATAACAGTTTTTATCATTACTTTATTGTGGATTAGGTGAAGAATTGTTAAATGTGGACAATTTAAATAATAGACTAATGCAATAGCAAATTGTGCCTTTTTCTCAGATGGACAGCAGATGGAGTTAGAGGAGATGAGGTAGGAAGAGAGGCAAAGATTGAGTCATGGGCAGAGCCTAGTTTATTTCTCATAGTTTTTTAAAAATTCTCTTGCTTTATGGTTCTTTGCGCTGTTACCAGTCTTTGCATTTATCATCGTTTTAAGTGTCTTGATTTTAACTGGATCTAAAAGGCTTGGATCTCCACATCGTTGGTGGGAGAAGGTTATCAGGGTGGCTTCAAAATTTGCGACCACACGTTTGCTTTGCATTTTCCCCACCAAGTTGAAGTCACTGATTTTGCTGTTCCAGACTTTTGGAATCTCAGCTGAAACCCACATTCGCCAGGGTAATCTGTCGTAACCGGAACAGTGGAGGCTGCAGGTGTAATGCCGTCTTTTTGCAAAATGTCATTTGGCAGCTCAAAGAGATTTTCACCAAAGTTTTCAGCTAATTGCTGCTCATTGATGATCTGAAACATCTCCATGGTGTCATCTGGCCTCCAGGTTTCATCATGACCCGTTGTATTGCTGTTCACGGTTGAGGTAGTGTCCAAACTGACGGACAGAGATTCAGTCACAGGTAGCTGTTCCCACAGCTCTTTAAATGAATTCTGGCTGAAGGGTAGATTCTGATTAAAAACCAAAATGCCATCCTGCCTCAGTTAAAAAGGTTCCTAAAACTGTACTGCCTGATCAGTCACTGTACACTGTTAGGGTTAGGTTGTGGAAGATAATCCCTTCTCCGAGAGGAAAAGGAGCGTACCCGTACCCGTCCCAGAACACTTGGCGGTCACGTTGGCGCCGGCGGCCATAGCGCACCACAGTCCAGCCGTTTTCCATGGCGTCCAGTCTTTTTTTCTTTTCCTCTTTTTTAAATTGTCTTTCAAAAAATCAAATGTTCTTCAAAAAAATATCTATTTAAGTTAATGTGAACCAAAAACGGGAGATTTTTTTTTCTTTTGTGTCCTTTCTCACTGTCCCTGTTGCCCAGTTTTTCTGTTCCTTCATCTTTCTCTCTCATCTCTCTCATCTTTCTCTTTCCCCCAACACTGTTTGTCCCGTCATGAACAACTGAAAATAAAATTTAATAAATAGTAACAACAAACGTTGATCAAATTGTTTTAATTTTCATTATTCAACATTTGCACAGTATTCAGGTGAGTATTCGCTACGACCAGGTAAGTATGTAGGTAGGTGTGTGCTTGGTGAACAGGTATGTATTCAGGTAACTTTGTGGGGAAGGCGTCACGGTGTGCAACTTGGAGTCACGCGCTGCACTCCGGGGATGGATGCACACAAGAGAATTTATTAACGTACAGTGTCCAACAAGTGTATATACAAAAGGTGAAACGGGCATGGCTCCGGGGGGAAATCCAGGGGAAAACTCTCGTTTCTCTCCAAACAATCACAGGAATCCACTCGAACACTCGCCACTCAGGGAACACCAGGGAAAACAGTCCAGAGGGTCTGCGCATAAGGAAACGCTTGTTAGTTTCAAACACACAACGACACGGAAAAACACTTGCTAGAATTTCACTTACGCGATTCTTACAAATCCAGCGAAAAACAACCGTTGTTTCCTGGCTTAAATGCAATCCACACTGACGAGGCACAGGTGTTTCTTCCTCCGAGAGCTGGCCCGAGGGCGTAAACCCGTAATCAGTTCCGCCCTGGAGAGAGAGATAGTGATAGGGAGAGAAACACCTGATCAGCGACCAGCTGAACCTCCAGGCAGTGACAGGAGGGTGAGGGACAGGAAGTATACTGCTCTGTCCTTCACTGTTATGGCCTGGAGGTTCAGCTGGTCGCTGATCAGCTGCTGGACTCTTTGGTTGTGTCCCAGAGGGACACGTAAGCCCTCACGCCACGTCAAGGCAGAGTCCATGTGAGGGGTGGTTTTTTTTTTTGGTTTTTTTTTATTTTAAATACCTCTATTTACACTGGAACTTGTGAACACCACAAAATGAACTGAGATCACACTTCTTCAAGATCAACTACAACAGAAATCAAATTCACACTTGTCTTAAAGTGGATTCAAAAGATAAACAAATATGTCCTACTGTGCTAGTTCTAAGCATAAAGTCAAAATAAAGAAAGGACATGATTAGAACAGGAAATCAGCTTGTATGCCTATGCATCCCTGAGAAGGTCTCTTCGCTTTCTCCCAAAGCCCTTGTACGACCTTGCAGGTAGTCTTGCTGCTTTGCATTGTCCGACATACTCCTTGTACGCCACGCCAGTGGAGATTGTTGGATCAAGGTTGATAAATCCCTCTTCCTGCTGTGTCCAGTGTCTGCTGGTTTGAGCGGGCATGTACACAGCTCTCGTCTGCAATAGGTCAGGTTCCTCATCCTCTTCAAGTACAGGTGCATCCTCTTCCTCCATCTCCAGGGGGAGATCTGGAGGCAACTTTTTCTCCGCATGGGGTTTTGGGTTCCCCATTCGATAAAGAATGTCATAGTGGAGCTTATAGAGAGTGAAGCCGAAAACCTTTTCACAGACTGACGTTGAAAGGATCCTGTACTTTTGGAGCTCTGCCTGTGTCATCTTCAGCTCCAGGAGTAGGTCCTTCACTTTCTCATATGACACAAAATCCTTATTCATGATAAGTCCCACTGAGCTGACCAGCACCAAGACCTTGTTCCGTGTGTGTTTTTCAGTCTTCCCCGGAATCCTCTTCATCACTTGCGCCAGCCATGGCATTCCATGCTCTCTGTACCTTTCAAGGGTCCTGGCGTAGCACAGTCCACGGCGCTCCATCTCCATGGCCACATCTCCCACTATGGCCATGGCCTGGGACTCGATGGAAGGCTCCCTGTCTTCATTATGTATCTCTACATAATCAATCAAGTTCCAAGAAGCCCTCCTTGTTCCCTTTATGTCGCGGTACTTAATGTCTGGGAACCACCTGACCTTCAGCTCAAGGAATCCTGCTCTCAGGCATTCTTGTACATTCTTCCCTTCCCCTTCAACAAGCTTCCTCGCCCGGGCAAAGGTGAATGGGGTCGGGAAGGAGTCTCTGGTGGCCAGGTTCTCCGTCAGTGCAGCCAGATTAATGTGTCCCTTTAGATTCTCTGGGCATTTTTCCCCTTGCAGCTCTGAGATGAAGATGCCGTCGTTCCTCCTGAAGAGGTCTTTCAGCAGGAGTTTCACAAGCTCAGGTCCCAGCACGGAAGGCTCGCACTCGAGAGTCAATGTGAGAGCAAATAGCCTCTCGATTCTTTTCATCTGGAGTGTGTCCCTTGTCCAGTGTGCCAGAGGAGGTGGGCAGTCGTCAACAGCTGCACCAGTTGCTGCACCCAGGCCCATGAAGCCCCGCATGTTGGTTGCACTGAATTCGTGCAGCGAGCTGGTCCCGAGTGCTGCAGAGTACTGTCTGTCCATGTTGGACAAGGGGTGCCCGTATAATGCCTCCTCCAGCGCAAGCTCCAGCTGGAATGCCTTCCACACTGGGAGAAAGCCGCCTTTGCCTGTGTGCTTCTCCCCAAGTTGCCGGAGCTGGTCAGCCATATACTTTAGACAGCGAGACAGTATTTCATTCACGCTTGGCTGTTCCTGTTCCCGTTTAAAGGGTACAACGAGGGGGAAGTCCGTCAGGCACTTATGTAATGCACTCAAGTCGAAGAATGAGCATGCATAAACAATGTCTGTAAAGTCTGCCAGTTCCTTCCCTTCTATCCCCTCCACGATCTCTATTCTCAGGTTATAATTACCTGCTGCCTTCCTGGCCAAGTCCATCATGTGGATGTAGTAGTCCTCAGCTCTGGTGGCCACCGCCTGAACGTAATTCGGGTGGCCGAGGCCACCAGTGACGATCAATCCACTAATGGGGTGCCGGAATGTGGACATATAATGAGTGTGTGGGCTGTCCACATAAACTTGCCAGAAGGTGACGTTAGGCCTAGTGGCAATCTCTGCCAAAGCTGGCAAGATGTCCGGTGGGTGCTGGTCAAGTTCTGTCTGCACGTTAACACACTCGTGCATGGACATGGACGTGAAGAGCCTAGCTCTGGGTCCAAACATCCTTTCCAGTCCTGCTCTTGACCAGAAAAGTGTGGTGTGAGGGTCCAGTGGTATGAGGTTGCAGGCCACGTGCAGAGAACATCGCACAACCTCGTCAGGGTCAGCTACTTCCCACAAATGAAAGGGGTCCCTTGTCTTTTGTCCAAATTTATAGACAAAGAACCGGACTTCCAATGTTGGATGCTCCGGCAACATCCTCTTCGCTTCATCCAGTTTGGAGAGTACGAACGTTTGATCCTGCGGCAATACGTTCATGCTCCCCTTGTTGTGAATGATGGTCTTCTGCAGCGTGGGTCTGCTCAGGTCTTCCAGTGGAAGGTCTTTGAGCAACTCAACAAATTTTGTTAAGATGCCATTAACAAGGTCCACCGTGTGTCTTGGTAAATAGTCAGCCATTTTACAGACTCTGTCCACCACCACAAGGGACTTGGGAATTACTATAGCTTCTAACTTGAATCCCCCGTCCAGGTAGGCAAAATCAAAGCCTCTTACCTTTCGCAGCACTTTTAAGCCCTCCACAGACAACTTACTAAGGTCAAAGTGTTTCTTTATGGTGTGCCAGGAGTTTTTCAGCTGGTGCATTTTGAAGGGTGCCATGTTCAACCTAGAAAAGGGTATATGCAGGCCTTCCAAGTTTTTTAGTTCAACCACCACTCCGTCGTAATCAAATTTACTCCAAACACGTCTCGTTGGATCCTCAACTGTCGTTGCCTGCAATGGAATGAAAATGTTGGGGTCCAGGAGGAAATCCTCAACGCTTTTAGATCTGGCGAAAGCATCCGCCAAACCCTTCATGTTTTCGACACCAACGTCCTCCATGGCTGTTGTGTTCTGGAAAGAACAGAAAGTATAATCAGGTAAGTAAAAAAGAAGTGAAACAATGTAACTGAAAAACTGTTAAACCAGGAAAGACAAAAAAAGTGTAATCATGTAAGTAAAACACATTAAAATCAAGTAAGTAAAGAACAGGAAAGAGCAATTTGCAACAGTTAAGAATATGCCAAAAATATTACCTGTATTGTAAATACAGTCTTTCAAGACAGCAGATAAAAAAAGAAAAGTTGTGTGTCTTAGTTAACCAAGACGCTGTGGTCATAAATCCAGAGACACTGCTCCTCTGAGTTTCAGGGCATGAATGACTGAGCTGAGCACTCCTCCCCTTATATAGGGTCCAGTCAAAAGTTGCCGCCATAGGAAATGAATGTCGTTCAGTGAATGAGCCAGTGAACGACAACCCCTGAACGACACTCACTGAATAACCCACTCAACGACACTGACTGAATGAGCCAGTGAACGACACCCACTCAACAACACTGTTATTAGGAAAATTGTGCTTAGTAGTCAGTATAATCTTTTAACACTAGCATCCCCAGGCTTCTACCTTTCTACCTATAAAACCCGAGAGCAGTCAAATGGTGGAAGTGGAAGCTAAATTGGCTAAATTGACCGCGGAGTCATCATTTTGCGTTTCTACCTTTAAAAGCCGGAGAGCAGTCAGTCAAATGCTGGAGTCGTTCATATGTATATTAGGTCGTTACCTAGGAATTCTGGAGGGAGGGGAGTGGGGGTGAGTGATTGAGGGGGTGGGGGAGTGGAGTGTTTCAGTTTGCCATCTTAGGGAGAAATCAACACGTCCTTTGTATGTCCTTTGTTGCTGACATTTATTGATGAAAACAGTACAAAAAACCAACCATTTGTACACATATTTACAAATAATGATAAAAAGTGAGTGAGTACATTTCAACATTTTCAGCAATCACTCACAATCCTGGCACTGCCACGGTATCTGTCGTCTGCATTTCCCACATGTGTACCTGTAGCAGTGAACACATCGCACAGTGGCCTGATTTTTTTTGCATCTGTGTACTTGGATTTTAGGTCGCAAGCCACCCAAAACTTGCTCCATGTACCACTCAGCAGGCCATTTGTAAATATGTGTACAAATGGTTGGTTTTTTGTACTGTTTTCATCAATAAATGTCAGCAACAAAGGACATACACCCATGTGTGTTGATTTCTCCCTAAGATGGCAAACTGAAACACTCCAAGTTGGTGACTTTTGGAGATTTGTTTCCCTGGATGATTGAGAATGCATCAAGATGAAACACAAAAGGAAGCTCACCGCTTTTAGCAGCTCCCCCACCCCCTCAATCACTCACTGAGTGATTGAGGGGGTGGGGGAGTGGAGTGTTTCAGTGTTTCAGTTTGCCATCTTAGGGAGAAATCAACACACATGGGTGTATGTCCTTTGTTGCTGACATTTATTGATGAAAACAGTACAAAAAACCAACCATTTGTACACATATTTACAAATGGCCTGCTGAGTGGTGCATGGAGCATGTTCATTGGTTCATGGACCTCCCTGAACTAATGGCATTTATTGCAATTGTCATCTTGCAGGGGGTTTACAGGGTTCCATCGGTAAATGACTGCTGGTCAGCAAACCTGGGAAACCCACAGATAATTGGAACTATGGCACGAAACCGCTTCCAAGACATCATGCAACACTCCACTCCCCCACCCCCTCAATCACTCACCCCCACTCCCCTCCCTCCAGAATTCCTAGGTAACGACCTAATATACATATGAACGACTCCAGCATTTGACTGACTGCTCTCCGGCTTTTAAAGGTAGAAACGCAAAATGATGACTCCGCAGGGGTCTAAGGTAGAAAACCAAAATGACTGCTCTCCGGGGGTCTAAGTGCTAATGATATAAGTTTGCATATGGTAGAATGCTGCATGTAATCATTTGTGTGTAGAAGTATATGGTAAATATATAAATAATAAATATACAAGTATATAGTTGGTGGCATATTGAAAGAATGTCTCATCCTAGGAGGTCTGTAACATTTTAGGATGTTCACCCCCACATCCTAGGAGCATGAGAGAGGTCGTACCTTGTCTTATTCTCAGTTCTGGAGACTGCACTTTTGCTAGCAAGAAGTTTCTCTTCTCTGAGTCTTTACTGAAGAAGTGTTTTAGACTATATTTCTTAACAGACACTGACTGCATGAGCCAGTGAACGACACCCACTGAACGACACTCACTGAATGAGCCATTGAACGACTCATTGAATGAGCCAGTGAACGACACCCACTCAACGACACTGACTGAATGAGCCAGTGAACGACATCCACTGAACGTCCCAAATGTTATTCTATGTAATAATTTCTGAAAAACCTTTAGGTATTTATTTTATAAAGTGCATTAGTTATGATTTCAAGTATGGTTTTAGGAAATTTTTCCTCCATATGTACAATTATATAAACATACAGACACACAGACACCTTTTAAGCCCTTGTCCTCTGATCAGGTGTCCATGTAGCATTTACCTGGACCACTGTCGCCAAACCATCTGTTTCATAATACATGTAATGTTTAATCCGCACTGGTCACTCCACTTTATTGTCATTGATATTTATATTTAAAAGTGCAATACTGTAATTTTCTGCTGCTCATTCCTGTGCAATATCCCATCTGCCCTCCCGTCATATTTCTTTTCAAGATTTTCTTATTTAATCACTAGTGTACATATATTTATAGATACATATATATTTAGTCATCTTTTCTCTTTTACCATGTCTCTCTAATATTTTGCTCCTTACTATTTTTCTATTTTCTTATTATTTTATTTTCCTATATTTTCTCCTACTGTATCAAGCTGCTGAGTGACTGCTGCTCGTCAAACACATTTCATTGCAATGTTGACCCTGTGCTAACTTGCATATGACAAATAAAACTGAAAACTGAAAACATGTAAGCTTTTTCTCTTTGGTTTGTTTGAGCGTTTGTTTTTTAAATACACAGCAAGTGTCACACACACTCTCTCTCTCTCTCTCTCTCTCTCTGTCTGTCTGTCACACACACACACACCTCCACATTCCAATCTAAGGAACAAACGCTCACTGAATTATAAATAAAGACCGGGGCAGTTCCTCAAGGCAAGGCAAGGCAAATTTATTTGTATAGCACAATTCAACAACAAGGTGATTCAAAGTGCTTTACAGAGACATTAGAAACAAAAACAAATAAAAAGCATGATTTAAAATAGATTAAAACAAGCAAAGAAACAAACTAACTAATTAACAAACAAACAAACAAAACAGTATATAAAATCAAAACAGATCAGCATCAGAACTTTAAAGTCTATCCTCTGACGGACAGGCAGCCAGTGTAAAGACCTCAGAGCTGGACTGATGTGGTCCACTTTTTTGGTCTTAGTGAGGACTCGAGCAGCAGAGTTCTGAATGAGCTGTAGTTGTCTGACTGATTTTTTAGGTAGACCTGTAAAGATGCTGTTACAGTAATCAAGCCTACTAAAGATGAATGCATGGACTAGTTTTTCCAGGTCCTGTTGAGACATCAGATCTTTTATCCTTGAAATATTCTTGAGGTGATAGTAAGCTGACTTTGTTATTGTCTTAATGTGTTTTTCTTTTCTTTTTCAAGTTTAGGTCTGCATCCATCACTACACCCAAATTTCTCGCCTGGTTTGTGGTTTTTAGATGTATAGATTGAAGTTCTCTGGTGACCTGTAATCGTTTTTCTTTGGCGCCAAAGACTATTACCTCAGTTTTGTTTTTGTTTAGCTGGAGAAAATTGTGGCACAACCAGTCATTAATTTCCTCAATGCATTTACCAAGAGCCTGTACAGGGCCTTGGTCTCCTTATTTATCTTATTTATCCAAAGTGCGACACCTGAGCGCAGACCCGGGCTGTTAAACAAATATGAGTCAATGCAGATGTCAGACAGACTGTCCAAATTCTCCCAAAGAATCTGCAGGCACCTGTTTAAAATTGGCTTAGGATAGAAAATTCTAAGTCTATTATTGAGATATTCTTATTTTCTGTTAGTAGTTAATCTTTCAAATGACAAGAGATAATGCCTAGATATCTCACCTCATCTTTCATCTGTGTATTACATATTAACTGCAGGAGACACTCATGTAGAGCTAGTATCTCACATTTATTATTATTATTGTTATTATTCATCTGTAAACCTGACGTGTTTCATAATCACCTTGGCTATGTTAATCATCATGCTCTTCAGGAGGCGTCAAGACGCGGGGAACACAAATGAGAAATTAAAATGGAGCCACAGTGGAAGCAAAACCAGACACCTGAACATGGAAACACAAGACTTTCACAATAAAACACGAAACAGTGAACGTAAATAATACAATATGAAGCAGAGTGAAATTTGGAAACATCACACTTTATTTCAATACGTAAATTAAAACAAAACAAAACAAAACAAAAAACCCTCAAACCACATTTAAATTACATGCAAGACAATGTAAAAACAGCTGTGTTTTTTAAGAATAAAATCACTACATAAAAAAGCCCATGCAAAGAGAATAGGAAAAGAACAGATAAAATGAAAGTCAGCTGTCCAGCCACTCCAAGTCTTCCCCTTCACCACCATAAGATTTCCGAGTTACTCCGTAGTCCCATAACACCTCCTCACCAACTGCGATGTCCTTCAGGGCAATGAAAAGTATTGTCTCCTGAGGTCCTGCAGGGAAGTTCATTGTAAACTTCTGGGGCTTGATGTTTGGATTTTTTCGGGAATGGTTCATTCGCCTCCCATAGGTGTCAATGTCGGGATGACAGGCACAGGGGAATGCAGTGGCATCGATGCACATCCCTCGGTCACACTCGTCCCTGAAGAAGAACAGATACCCCGACTGGGGCCTCCGTTTCCCTTCTGCTTCAGTGATATATGTCCCGTGGTAATCGCACACTATATCCCCTTTGTGGAAAGGCATAAGTGCGATCACACCTGTAAGTTGAAAGATACCATCGGTCATGACAGGGCTCTTAGAAACGTTCACTTGCAATTTGTCTAAATGTTGTGTGCATTTTACCTTTGCCCTTCCGTTCCCCGAAGTCTTGCAAAGCCAGGCCCTTCCACTTCTGCTCTGCAATCGAAGACATGAGGGACTGGTTGTCTTGTATACTGGGCTGCGGAACAACCCAGGCCTGCAAGATGGCATTGACAGTGGGCTTGTTGGTGTGCCATTTCTCCTTGTCCAAAGCCATCTGCACACGTGCAGGCTGAGGTGGGTTTCCTCTTCTGCCAACTGACTGACCTAAATGAAGTGGTCACAAAGCGACGTACAAGAAATAATGCAAGTGATTATTGCGGCTTAAAAATGAAAAATCAACCATATGCATTTTAGTCAATCACGTATTTGTACCTTAAAATATTCCTTATATTTATAATTGAGCTATCTGTGTATATTTGGGTGTACAACATTGAGTGGGTTATACTTACATGTATTGTATTATTTAATTAGTTCAGACTGTTACTGCTATTGTCTCTACACAAGTGTAACCCACATAATTTTCTTAGAGATTATTAAAGTATTTTCATTCTGAAATACATACAAAACAAACAAAGCAATGCAACAGAAGCAGCTCCATTAACATGACATGCCCAGGCCTTACCGAGAATGTACCCAACTCTTTTCTTCAGCTGAATATCCCTCCATTTCTTGTAGTGGTGTCTGTGCTGTGGAAAGCCAGCCTGTACACACTGCCGTTTGGATGGTGGCTCTCCATTCAGGGTGACCGGGAAGGCCTGGAGGAAGGCATCCCATTCTTGGAGTGGCAGGTGCGTAGATGATGTGCTACATGAAAGGTGTAGAGGAGGGGATGCATCAAATCCATCAAAAGTTTTTAAATGTGGAAACGTGTAACACAGGTTGACTTGTGGTAGTGTGTGATATTTTTAAAAAAAAAGTGTACCTGGCCTGTCCTGGTGTCGGTAGTCCTCCTACTGAGCTTGATGCTGACTCAGCCATAGCATCCCCAGGTTCAGTGCTCAGGTATCTGTGGTTTTTAATGCATGCAAATTAATTAGAGAGCCCAGAGAGATGAAAAAACCAAAATACAAGGGGCGAACATCTCTGACATACAGCAACATATGTGGCTGACTGTTATGAGTCCAGGGTTAGGGTTTCTCTGTCAGATCAAAGAAACAAATCTTTCTTAATATGCTATTGATCCAGTTAGGTCAAGCACTCACCTCGCTCTCAGGCGTTTTACATCTAATGATGGGTTGGACAGTGGGACCCCACATTCTCCTAGGAAGAACTTGCCCCTGTCATCGCTGCCAGCAATTTGATTTTCCAAGGACACTGGACGGATGTTCCTAAAATAGCAGTCCAACAACTGCAGAGAAAAAAAGGAATCAATGTTAAATATCTCATAAAATCAATTCACAAGGTGCCTATAGAGCAAGAAGAGAGTCGCTGCTGAGAATGAATGACTTACTTGTTCTTCCTGGCTGGTTATCTTCAAGTTACCACTCAGCTCAACACCATCAGCTACTGCTTTCCGCGCCATCCAGTCCTCTACCTGTGTATGTAAAAAAAAAGGTGTTGGAGCTTAAAGAAATACAGACTTACATCAGCTGTCATTTCACTTATCGTGCACTTTTGTTGTTGGTGGTGCACTTACACAAAGTTCTTGAACAGCATTTGCTGTCAGTCCATGTTGTAAAATCAGGATGGCCTCACAGTACTGTCTGAAGGTAGTCATTGCAAATGTGGGGATGCAATCACCGCCAGAAAGTCTTGTGTGGAAATATTCAATATCCTTCTTGGCCACGGCAAGAATTTCCTTCTTATCAGACCTATTGCAAATGTGACAGAGGTAAGACATTATTGAAAGTTTGTATGTGTCATCCAATATGTGGAAGTGGCAATAAGGTCATCATACCTCGCTGTTGGCACAACTGTCGAAAACGCTTGGGGACTGTTCGTGATGATAAATCCACGTGTTTGAAGGCGAGTGCAGAGTTTAATGCAAGATTCTTCATCCTTGCAGTACTCCTGGAGCTCTGAGAAGTTCCAGACTCTACCTTCATTAGAAAACAGCTTCTGTGAAGCAATGGCTCTGGAAGCTTCTTCCTCACATTTCTGTGGTGTGCAGTCTTTCAGGCACACTCTGCTCAGGTGTGTGCGAATGGACTGTTGCGGCTTTTTACAAAGCAGGCAGTAGACAATGTTTCTCTCCATCTTGTTTGCACTGTAAATACAAAGAGTGAGAGGCAGAAAGTGAGAGAGAAAAACTGCATATCAATTTAGTTTATTTTGATAGTATGAGAAAACAAACAAAGAACAACAACAATACATCCACACACAAACTTTGCTTCCATCCCACCCCCCCAAAAAAACTTAAAGAAAAAAAAGTTTTAAAACAAGTTTTAAATTTTAAAAATGAGGAGAATGGCACATGCAAGTTTTACATGTTCAACCACTTAAAAGCCCAACAAACAGTACTTACATTAAAATTGAACCGTTGTCTTCTGTTGTCGTCTTTCTCTCTCTCAGTGTCCTGCGGAAACAGAGTGGCAATAGCATATCACAAGTTGGCTACATTTATGTCCTTGTAGCTGTATGCTTCCCCATCCCCTTTTGCCCACTGAATGACAAAATGACAGGCCCACTTTTATCACCTACTGAACAACCCACTAAACGACCCACTGAACGACCCATTGACCCACCCACTGAACTGAATTTCTTGGTGAAAAATGTTTCTCATGTTACTTTAAGAGCTGTTAAAACTAACTAGTCCATTCTCCCGAGTGTTACTTTGTGTGTGTGTGTGTGTATGTATATATATATATATATATATATATATATATATATATATATATATATATATATATATATATATATATATATAAAAATTGTAAAAATTAACTATTGCTGTGCAGCAGTCTTTAAAGAAGGTGGTGCTCAAAGTAAAAAAAGGGGCACATATAACCAGGCTGTATAGCAACAACACACATTCATCGGTATATATATATATATATATATATATATATATATATATATATATATATATATATATATATATATATATATATATATTTTTAAACTTTTCTATCAGTCCTTCACAAAGAGGGAACAGTCTGTCTACATATTGGCCATCTCTCAGCTGGTGCTGGTTCCTGCTCATACTCTTCCTTAGGCGCTTGTGACTGTGTCCCCCTGTATCATCAAGGGTCCCAAAGCCAACACAGATGACCCTGCTAAAGTGGGTCCCCCAGTCTCTCCTGACTCTGGACATTTGCAGGTTCTCACACCTGGAAGTCAAGCAGGTCATAGGCTGCAGCACTGAAACACAAGTTACAGTTATAGGTAAATGTTCATGTACCTATAACTGTATGTATGAACAGTTTATGAACATTCAGCTCATAGATTTCTCACTTCTGAACTCTTTTAGTGTGTTTTTTTTCATTTATTGTTTAATCATGTGTGTGTGCCTGTGTGTGGTTATGAGCACCTTCTACAGAGGCACCACTGAGAGTATTCCCATTTAACACTCGTAATAACACACGCTGAAAATACTCCTTCTGTTGTTCTTTTTCAGTACTGTACACCACCTGATGGTTTTGGCTCCTGTCTCTTTTTGCTTTCTCTCTCATTGTGGAAAAGCATTATAAACATGCCAAAGAGAGATGGGTTCATGCATTTCAGTTTTAACTGTTAAGCATTCTGTGTGCATGCCTGTCTGGTTGTGTGTGTGTGTAAGACATTTGCTGTGTATGTAACCTTCCTGTCGTTGCCGGGTCAAATCTCACCAATTTACAAATTTAAAAAACCCTCACCAATATTGGGTTTTACATCTGAGTGCCTCAAGGCCTTAGTACGTCCTCCACACTATGCACTTGAACATATTAAGGTGATGAGAACTTCTTTTGTTTAACTTTGAGTGTTTGAATCAAGTTTGTTACATATGTGGGAATAGGAATCCACCCCCACCCCACCCCCTTTTGCCTACTGAATGACAAAATGAAAGGCCCACTTTTCCCACTTACTGAACAACCCACTAAACGACCCACTGAACGACCCATTGACCCACCCACTGAACTGAATTTCTTGGTGAAAAATGTTTCTCATGTTACTTTAAGAGCTGTTAAAACTAACTAGTCCATTCTCCCGAGTGTTACTTTGTGTGTGTGTATGTGTGTATATATATATATATATATATATATATATATATATAAATATATATATAAATTGTAAAAATTAAAGCCGGCTATTGCTGTGCAGCAGTCTTTAAAGAAGGTGGTGCTCAAAGTAAAAAAAGGGGCACATATAACCAGGCTGTATAGCAACAACACACATTCATCGATATTCATATATATATATATATATATATATGAATATATATATATATAAAGTTTAAAATATATATATATATATGAATATATATATATATATATATATATATATATATATATATATATATATATATATATATATAAAGTTTAAAATATATATATATATATATATATATATATATATATATATATATATATATATATATATATATATATATTTTAAACTTTTCTATCAGTCCTTCACAAAGAGGGAACAGTCTGTCTACATATTGGCCATCTCTCAGCTGGTGCTGGTTCCTGCTCATACTCTTCCTTAGGCGCTTGTGACTGTGTCCCCCTGTATCATCAAGGGTCCCAAAGCCAACACAGATGACCCTGCTAAAGTGGGTCCCCCAGTCTCTCCTGACTCTGGACATTTGCAGGTTCTCACACCTGGAAGTCAAGCAGGTCATAGGCTGCAGCACTGAAACACAAGTTACAGTTATAGGTAAATGTTCATGTACCTATAACTGTATGTATGAACAGTTTATGAACATTCAGCTCATAGATTTCTCACTTCTGAACTCTTTTAGTGTGTTTTTTTTCATTTATTGTTTAATCATGTGTGTGTGCCTGTGTGTGGTTATGAGCACCTTCTACAGAGGCACCACTGAGAGTATTCCCATTTAACACTCGTAATAACACACGCTGAAAATACTCCTTCTGTTGTTCTTTTTCAGTACTGTACACCACCTGATGGTTTTGGCTCCTGTCTCTTTTTGCTTTCTCTCTCATTGTGGAAAAGCATTATAAACATGCCAAAGAGAGATGGGTTCATGCATTTCAGTTTTAACTGTTAAGCATTCTGTGTGCATGCCTGTCTGGTTGTGTGTGTGTGTAAGACATTTGCTGTGTATGTAACCTTCCTGTCGTTGCCGGGTCAAATCTCACCAATTTACAAATTTAAAAAACCCTCACCAATATTGGGTTTTACATCTGAGTGCCTCGAGGCCTTAGTACGTCCTCCACACTATGCACTTGAACATATTAAGGTGATGAGAACTTCTTTTGTTTAACTTTGAGTGTTTGAATCAAGTTTGTTACATATGTGGGAATAGGAATCCACCCCCACCCCACCCCCTTTTGCCTACTGAATGACAAAATGAAAGGCCCACTTTTCCCACTTACTGAACAACCCACTAAACGACCCACTGAACGACCCATTGACCCACCCACTGAACTGAATTTCTTGGTGAAAAATGTTTCTCATGTTACTTTAAGAGCTGTTAAAACTAACTGGTCCGTTCTCCCGAAGTTTACTTTGTTCTTCTAGACCAGGGGTAGGCAACCTTTCTGATGGCGAGTGCCATTTAAAATGTCCTCAGAAGTCAGTGTGCCAAATGATGTTATGGTGTTATAACATCATTTGGCAACATAATAATGGTGTTATTTGTCTCTCAGAAACAGCTCATAACTTTCCTTCAACTCATTCCTGTCACCTAAAAGGTAAACCTTTCTCCATCACCTGTCCAGCTCTGATGATTCAGTAAGGACATCTCCTGGATTCATCTTCATGTTTCCCTCTCACCAGATATACAAACCATCATGAGCAGCAGCTTTTACAGCTGTGGCTCCAGCAAACATCAGCTGATACTAGAAAGTAATATCAAATTCCAAATTCTAACAGCAGCTGATCAAGCTTAAACGTGCTGCTCTTGTTTAGCGCAACATCCGCTGGTTTCTTCTTTCTGGCGCAAAGTGGGCGATAAATAAACACGAGAAAAGCCGTTGAAGTAGCAACAGGAGCGAGAGGGGGGAGAGTGAGAGGAGAAGAGGCAGCTGACAGCGTAAAGACAGAATAAATCTAGCTTTGTGTCTTTTTTTCCATTCTAGCTGAAGTCCGGGACAAACTGTGTTCCTTTTCACCTTAATACAAAACGCGTGATATTTTCTCTGAATGAGGGTTGATTCCGTCTTTTTTACAGGCAACTCTACTAACTAACCTTATGAATAAAATACAGTTCACTATGGTATCAGTAACATCAAAGCACCCGCCCAGCTGTATGGAAACTCCATCATGCTAGCTAGGTATTGTAACTGACTGTAAAAAGTCAGCATAACAAAAATAAACTCCACCTAAAATTGGTTTATATCTGACCCAGATAGACTGCAGGTCATAACTTCTTACCATAAGTTCAGTTCACCTGATACTCGGACAGGTGTCCTGCCAAACTAGGTATCCCCGACAGAATTTGTTTCCCCTGCGTCCGGAGCACACGCTGGACTGTCCAAATCACGGACAAACAGTATCCCACATTGTTGATTTTTAGTTTACAAACACTTCTCATAATGACTAACTACTCCTGACATTTTTGAGAAGTTAGCTCTTTATACAACGAAGTTATAGTGGGATACAAATAATATCAGGCTGATCCTGCCACAATTTGT
>NC_140614.1:33678645-33688694 GCF_057381915.1 Diplotaxodon limnothrissa
CATTCTAAGCAGGATTGAATTTTTGGTTTGTCCAATGTATTGCTTACCGCATCTTGCACAAAATATGAGATAAATGCAATTGGTCGTGTGCGGTGAAAAAACTTGTTTGATTTCAAAAATAGTCTTTTTCACCCTATTTCGCACAAATTTGAGTCTCACAAACATTCCTGAAAGGGTATTCCTTTTCTGAAATGCTTGCACAGATGGTAATCTTGCTCTTACCAGAATGTCTTTCAAATTTTGATGTCTCCTATATGCCGAAATAACCGAATAATCCTGTAATAGACCCGAATTTTTGATGATCAATTGGTAATTGTTCTTAAATTTGTGATGTAACCTTCCAGTCATGGTTGCAAAATCAGTAACTAATGGAACAATGTTCTTCTGTTCTCTTTGTTTAGAGACCTGGAAGGTTTTAAGACATTCTCTCAAAAAGGGCCTTGAGTAACCCCGGCTCCTTAGAGCCCTGAAGAGAATGGTTACAGCTTCCCGAAAGTCCTTGTCCTTCGTGCAAATCCGTTTAAATCTTATTAATTGTGATTTCACTAATCCTCTATAGATGTGTTTGGGATGGAAACTGTTTTTAAATAATAATGCATGTGTATCAGTGTCTTTAAAATAAACTTTGATGTCCAATTTCTGGTCCGAATTGAAGGATTCCCCTTTATACACCGTCGTATCCAGAAAATGGATAGATCTTTCACCTATTTCGTACTTTACCCGAATTGACGGATCATGGGCATCTAAAATTTGGATAAAATCTGCAAAATCCTCTTTTGAATAAGTCCAAATCCCAAAGACATCATCGAGATATCTGAGATAATGGAGAGGTTTCTTATGGCACTTGTCTAGGGCTTTCTCCTCCCAGTCCGCCATAAAAATGTTTGCGTAGGCCGGGGCAAAAGTTTTGCCCATGGCCGTGCCTTTAATTTGTAAGAAATACTCCCCATTAAACTCAAAATCGTTCTTGGTCAAATTGATTTCTAGAAGCTGCAACAATTCCGTGTCCGGTCTGTCCGGATCTGGATACTTCAAGAACACATTTTTGACAGTAGACAGTCCTGACCTGATGTCTATATTCGTGTATAGACTGTCTATGTCTATGGTGAAAAAGAAGGACTCCACTGGAATTTTTAATCCATGAATTATGCTGATGAAATGATATGTGTCTTTGAGGTATGCCGGATGCTTCATCGACAGTGGAGTCAAAAAGTAATCAATAAATTTGGCGGTCTGATATGTCTCGCTTCCGCAATCAGAGACGATGGGTCTGCCCGGAGGAATTTCGAAGGGCACCGTCCACTTTACTGGATCCTTATGAATCTTGGGCAGGATGTAGAATCTACGTGGCCGGGGTTCACAATCACCCTTCAAATATTGTCGTTGTCTGTTATTAATGTATTTATTATTGTACAAATCATCAATTATCCTATGAACTTCAGGAACAGTTTTTAAATAAATTGGTTCTTTTAATTTGGTGTAATATATTTTATCACTTAATTGGCGATCGACTTCCCTTATGTACTGATCCCGATCGAGGATCACCACCACACTGCCCTTATCCGCGGGTTTGATCACTATGTGCGTATTTTTCATCAATTGTTGTAATTCGTCTTGTTCTTCTGGTAATAAATTCGGTTTCTCTGTATAGTTTTTAAAGTGTTTATTAAAATCTTTTTGATCTTTTTTAACCAGGAAATTGATTTCTGGCGGCAGCTTCTCTGCAGGTGGTGTCCAATGGGATTTAGCCATGGGAAATGAGGCCTTATGCTGTTTTGTCGAATTCCTGAAGTATGCAGCCAATTTGAGTCTCCGGTGGTAATTTTGCATGTCCAATTCAAATTTAGTTCTCTGATTCCAATTAAAGTCCATCGTCGGAACAAAGGTCAACCCCCTGTTTAGGAGAGACTTTTGCGTGTCCGACAAGGTAAAGTTTTTGGCTAAGACCATTACATTTTGGGAGAGAAGGGGCATTACTCCCTCATTCCCGTCCTGTAAGGGGCTTAACGGGGGTTCAAGTTTAAATAAGTCGCCCAATGGTCCAACATTGCCCGGCCCGTATCCTTAGTCCAGTGCACACAATCACTTTCGGTGCGGAAGTGGTTGTAGTCCAAGGCTGGAATGAATGGCATATTCCGTTCAATGTGTCCATTCAAGATCCGGAGATTGGTCCGCTCCTCACTGGACAAGAGAGTGGAGAAGTTGATGACCGGAACCCATATCTCAGAGTAAGGGAACTTCCGTTTGGCTGCCCTTACTGCCGCCTGCATCTGTTTGATGGCAGTCTGTTTCGGTTTCTGCAACCTACAGTTGATCCCAAATGCGAGGACCACCTTTTCCACTGTCACTTGGGATGTTGCGGTCGAGATAAAGGCTTGTGCGTGTCTGAAATTACCCCCAGGATAACTATCCACCTGAAGGTCACGGATTGTGAATGGGGGAATCCGGGCGAGGTTCGAATCCCCTACAATCAACCATTTTTTGTTGACACTCAAGGTCCAGTCGACCATTTTCCTATCAGTGTTAATGTGTCGCGTGACTTTGTTTTTGAACTGCAGTGGGGTACACGTCACCTCCCCTGAGCCACCATCAAACAATGGACTCCACTCCAGGTCAGGTGAATCCTGGTGCGCAGTGGGGTCCAGGTGCACCATCGCCGACACTTGAATGCTATTTTGGTTTCCCAGTTGGGGACGTGTGCCAGCGACAGCGGGGACCAATGGAGGAGTGCCGCCTAGCCTATTGTCCTCCTCCCCACCCAGGGGCTCAAACTGTGGCAATGGACGTTGTGCAGGAGTGGCACCCAGTCCGTCCACCTCCCCCTCTATGTCCACTATGTCAAAGTCAAAACTGTCGTCCTGTACCACTACCCCCCGAGGGGCCCTCCTCCCCTGTCTTTCGGGCCTGGGGTCGCTATGTTCCATGAGTGGGGCAGCCTGAACACTTGGTTCAGCCTGTCCATCTTGGGGGGGCTCTGGTGTCCCCTCAGACACATCACCAGTCATAGTTGCCACTGTCCGTTTTTTCTGGACATGTGGGGCACTTTTTTCTTCGATGGTGACAAAGTTAGCCCGTGGAGGACGTACTTGTGGTCGTTTCTGTGGGCGTGCCCGTTGTGGTGGTTCATGTACGTCTTCTGACTGTTGTTCCGTGTCCAGGGGAACTGGTGTTGGTTGTGTTTCGAGGTCCATTCCCACCTCGGTACATGTTGCGACCAATGCCTCCGCATGGTCGATCACCTCCTGGGTGATTCGGGGCAAGTTTTTCTTTGCCCATCTGGTGGCCACCTCAAAGGCCGTTTGCCAGTCAGGTGGCAGAGTCCCACTGAGATCTGACAAAACGTCTTCCAATATGGTTGTGTAATGATCCTCAAGAATGATGAGTGTGGTATGTCCCCAATTCCTGGCATTGCCGTCAATCAAGTCCCTTGTCGTTTGATTGGGGCATGCAGGCTTAATCATGGTGGACAGGGTCTCGACCATGCGAGAGATCATGACAGGTTCAGGTTTCCCCGGTTCCTGGGAAACGTTCTGTAAATGGTGGACCACTTTGATGACCGAATGAAGTTGTCTGACCAACTTGGCAAATTTTGGGTCCGTGGGTTGCTGTTGACGGCCTTGGTTCAAGCGCCGAGGTCCGGCAACTGAACCAAAAGTTCCGTGTCGGGTCACTGAAGCGTAGGACCGTGAGTGAGGTCCCAGATATCTAGCTGAGGTACCGAAGGGAGGCGCAGGCCGGTTAGGATGAGTGTTTGGGCCCCTCCTCCAATTGGAGGCGGGCGGTGCACGGGCCATCCCTCGGTAAGGGGCCTGGACCTTGGATTGTCCACGGCGTCCGCCATGGCGCACCAGGGTCCAGTCAGAAGTCCATCCAACCATGGTGAGTTGGATGGAGGCGAGTGTTTTTTTTAATTGGTTTTTCTACCAAAGTTTAAATTAAATTTTTAAAGTAAATTTTTAAAGCTTTAACTTAAATATGTAATTTTTAACTTAAATTTTTAAAGAAATAAAATAAAAAAATGAATTGGTTTTGAAAAAAACCTTTTAGTTATCAAAGAAAAAAGAAATCAAATTACAATAGGCCAAATAAATGAATTTGTGTGCCTATGTGGCAACGTTTCGACCTGTGAAGGTCTTCTTCAGGCCAGGCACACACAAAAATAAATGGGAAACAGGCTTGCTCTCAGAGGTCTGCTCTGTCCGATGGTTTGGAATGAAATGAGCAGCGAGTGCCTTCCCCTTCTATTTATACCCTCCCACTTTTTTTCAGTTCGAATTTAGTTTTAGAAAGCCAAATTAGTGTTTTTACCTTTTCGCTTTTAATTTTTCGAATAGAATTTTTACAAATGTAGTTTTTAATCACTCCTCACTGGCAAAAACATGTTTTTAGAAAGATTTTAATTTTTTAACCATGTAAATAATTTATAATCGTAGAAACAATTTTTTAACCACATTTAACCATGTCTACTGTATTTTTTTATTATTGTGTATGTAGTAATTTTTTGTAAGTCCTGAATTGAGTGTTTTTAATTAATTGTAAGTAATTTTTATCCAGTAATTAGGGTTAGGGCCAAATCAAAAATTATTTAATTATGAATTATGGAGCCAATTAATTAGGGCTAAGGCCAGAACACCAAGTGGTTAGGGTTAGGGTTTGTCATGTGGGTTGGGGCTAAAGTAAGGAATAGGGTTGGGGCCAGATTAAGGTTAATTAGGTTAGGGTTAGGGCCAGATTAATGGAGTGGTTAGGGTTAGGGCCAGAATATGGGTTGGGGCTCATTTTTTTAAGGGTTTTGGGACAAAGTAGTATTCAAGTGGGTGAGATTAGGGCCAAATTGGTTAGGGTTAGGATTCAGTGTTTGGGTGAGGCTTAATTGACCTTCAGATTTCAATTGCTTTTAATATTTAATCCATGAGGCTGTTTGGTATCTAGCCAATAGATCCAACGCCTTTCTAATTTCTTTCTCTCTACTTCCGTCCAGGAAGAGTTGCTTTGGATTCCCGACACTCTGACTGATTGTAAGCCATGTAAAACAAAATGATGAACTAACGGAATGTGAACATTCTTTTGGTTTCTCACATTAAATCTATGTTGGGTCATTCTAAGCAGGATTGAATTTTTGGTTTGTCCAATGTATTGCTTACCGCATCTTGCACAAAATATGAGATAAATGCAATTGGTCGTGTGCGGTGAAAAAACTTGTTTGATTTCAAAAATAGTCTTTTTCACCCTATTTCGCACAAATTTGAGTCTCACAAACATTCCTGAAAGGGTATTCCTTTTCTGAAATGCTTGCACAGATGGTAATCTTGCTCTTACCAGAATGTCTTTCAAATTTTGATGTCTCCTATATGCCGAAATAACCGAATAATCCTGTAATAGACCCGAATTTTTGATGATCAATTGGTAATTGTTCTTAAATTTGTGATGTAACCTTCCAGTCATGGTTGCAAAATCAGTAACTAATGGAACAATGTTCTTCTGTTCTCTTTGTTTAGAGACCTGGAAGGTTTTAAGACATTCTCTCAAAAAGGGCCTTGAGTAACCCCGGCTCCTTAGAGCCCTGAAGAGAATGGTTACAGCTTCCCGAAAGTCCTTGTCCTTCGTGCAAATCCGTTTAAATCTTATTAATTGTGATTTCACTAATCCTCTATAGATGTGTTTGGGATGGAAACTGTTTTTAAATAATAATGCATGTGTATCAGTGTCTTTAAAATAAACTTTGATGTCCAATTTCTGGTCCGAATTGAAGGATTCCCCTTTATACACCGTCGTATCCAGAAAATGGATAGATCTTTCACCTATTTCGTACTTTACCCGAATTGACGGATCATGGGCATCTAAAATTTGGATAAAATCTGCAAAATCCTCTTTTGAATAAGTCCAAATCCCAAAGACATCATCGAGATATCTGAGATAATGGAGAGGTTTCTTATGGCACTTGTCTAGGGCTTTCTCCTCCCAGTCCGCCATAAAAATGTTTGCGTAGGCCGGGGCAAAAGTTTTGCCCATGGCCGTGCCTTTAATTTGTAAGAAATACTCCCCATTAAACTCAAAATCGTTCTTGGTCAAATTGATTTCTAGAAGCTGCAACAATTCCGTGTCCGGTCTGTCCGGATCTGGATACTTCAAGAACACATTTTTGACAGTAGACAGTCCTGACCTGATGTCTATATTCGTGTATAGACTGTCTATGTCTATGGTGAAAAAGAAGGACTCCACTGGAATTTTTAATCCATGAATTATGCTGATGAAATGATATGTGTCTTTGAGGTATGCCGGATGCTTCATCGACAGTGGAGTCAAAAAGTAATCAATAAATTTGGCGGTCTGATATGTCTCGCTTCCGCAATCAGAGACGATGGGTCTGCCCGGAGGAATTTCGAAGGGCACCGTCCACTTTACTGGATCCTTATGAATCTTGGGCAGGATGTAGAATCTACGTGGCCGGGGTTCACAATCACCCTTCAAATATTGTCGTTGTCTGTTATTAATGTATTTATTATTGTACAAATCATCAATTATCCTATGAACTTCAGGAACAGTTTTTAAATAAATTGGTTCTTTTAATTTGGTGTAATATATTTTATCACTTAATTGGCGATCGACTTCCCTTATGTACTGATCCCGATCGAGGATCACCACCACACTGCCCTTATCCGCGGGTTTGATCACTATGTGCGTATTTTTCATCAATTGTTGTAATTCGTCTTGTTCTTCTGGTAATAAATTCGGTTTCTCTGTATAGTTTTTAAAGTGTTTATTAAAATCTTTTTGATCTTTTTTAACCAGGAAATTGATTTCTGGCGGCAGCTTCTCTGCAGGTGGTGTCCAATGGGATTTAGCCATGGGAAATGAGGCCTTATGCTGTTTTGTCGAATTCCTGAAGTATGCAGCCAATTTGAGTCTCCGGTGGTAATTTTGCATGTCCAATTCAAATTTAGTTCTCTGATTCCAATTAAAGTCCATCGTCGGAACAAAGGTCAACCCCCTGTTTAGGAGAGACTTTTGCGTGTCCGACAAGGTAAAGTTTTTGGCTAAGACCATTACATTTTGGGAGAGAAGGGGCATTACTCCCTCATTCCCGTCCTGTAAGGGGCTTAACGGGGGTTCAAGTTTAAATAAGTCGCCCAATGGTCCAACATTGCCCGGCCCGTATCCTTAGTCCAGTGCACACAATCACTTTCGGTGCGGAAGTGGTTGTAGTCCAAGGCTGGAATGAATGGCATATTCCGTTCAATGTGTCCATTCAAGATCCGGAGATTGGTCCGCTCCTCACTGGACAAGAGAGTGGAGAAGTTGATGACCGGAACCCATATCTCAGAGTAAGGGAACTTCCGTTTGGCTGCCCTTACTGCCGCCTGCATCTGTTTGATGGCAGTCTGTTTCGGTTTCTGCAACCTACAGTTGATCCCAAATGCGAGGACCACCTTTTCCACTGTCACTTGGGATGTTGCGGTCGAGATAAAGGCTTGTGCGTGTCTGAAATTACCCCCAGGATAACTATCCACCTGAAGGTCACGGATTGTGAATGGGGGAATCCGGGCGAGGTTCGAATCCCCTACAATCAACCATTTTTTGTTGACACTCAAGGTCCAGTCGACCATTTTCCTATCAGTGTTAATGTGTCGCGTGACTTTGTTTTTGAACTGCAGTGGGGTACACGTCACCTCCCCTGAGCCACCATCAAACAATGGACTCCACTCCAGGTCAGGTGAATCCTGGTGCGCAGTGGGGTCCAGGTGCACCATCGCCGACACTTGAATGCTATTTTGGTTTCCCAGTTGGGGACGTGTGCCAGCGACAGCGGGGACCAATGGAGGAGTGCCGCCTAGCCTATTGTCCTCCTCCCCACCCAGGGGCTCAAACTGTGGCAATGGACGTTGTGCAGGAGTGGCACCCAGTCCGTCCACCTCCCCCTCTATGTCCACTATGTCAAAGTCAAAACTGTCGTCCTGTACCACTACCCCCCGAGGGGCCCTCCTCCCCTGTCTTTCGGGCCTGGGGTCGCTATGTTCCATGAGTGGGGCAGCCTGAACACTTGGTTCAGCCTGTCCATCTTGGGGGGGCTCTGGTGTCCCCTCAGACACATCACCAGTCATAGTTGCCACTGTCCGTTTTTTCTGGACATGTGGGGCACTTTTTTCTTCGATGGTGACAAAGTTAGCCCGTGGAGGACGTACTTGTGGTCGTTTCTGTGGGCGTGCCCGTTGTGGTGGTTCATGTACGTCTTCTGACTGTTGTTCCGTGTCCAGGGGAACTGGTGTTGGTTGTGTTTCGAGGTCCATTCCCACCTCGGTACATGTTGCGACCAATGCCTCCGCATGGTCGATCACCTCCTGGGTGATTCGGGGCAAGTTTTTCTTTGCCCATCTGGTGGCCACCTCAAAGGCCGTTTGCCAGTCAGGTGGCAGAGTCCCACTGAGATCTGACAAAACGTCTTCCAATATGGTTGTGTAATGATCCTCAAGAATGATGAGTGTGGTATGTCCCCAATTCCTGGCATTGCCGTCAATCAAGTCCCTTGTCGTTTGATTGGGGCATGCAGGCTTAATCATGGTGGACAGGGTCTCGACCATGCGAGAGATCATGACAGGTTCAGGTTTCCCCGGTTCCTGGGAAACGTTCTGTAAATGGTGGACCACTTTGATGACCGAATGAAGTTGTCTGACCAACTTGGCAAATTTTGGGTCCGTGGGTTGCTGTTGACGGCCTTGGTTCAAGCGCCGAGGTCCGGCAACTGAACCAAAAGTTCCGTGTCGGGTCACTGAAGCGTAGGACCGTGAGTGAGGTCCCAGATATCTAGCTGAGGTACCGAAGGGAGGCGCAGGCCGGTTAGGATGAGTGTTTGGGCCCCTCCTCCAATTGGAGGCGGGCGGTGCACGGGCCATCCCTCGGTAAGGGGCCTGGACCTTGGATTGTCCACGGCGTCCGCCATGGCGCACCAGGGTCCAGTCAGAAGTCCATCCAACCATGGTGAGTTGGATGGAGGCGAGTGTTTTTTTTTAATTGGTTTTTCTACCAAAGTTTAAATTAAATTTTTAAAGTAAATTTTTAAAGCTTTAACTTAAATATGTAATTTTTAACTTAAATTTTTAAAGAAATAAAATAAAAAAATGAATTGGTTTTGAAAAAAACCTTTTAGTTATCAAAGAAAAAAGAAATCAAATTACAATAGGCCAAATAAATGAATTTGTGTGCCTATGTGGCAACGTTTCGACCTGTGAAGGTCTTCTTCAGGCCAGGCACACACAAAAATAAATGGGAAACAGGCTTGCTCTCAGAGGTCTGCTCTGTCCGATGGTTTGGAATGAAATGAGCAGCGAGTGCCTTCCCCTTCTATTTATACCCTCCCACTTTTTTTCAGTTCGAATTTAGTTTTAGAAAGCCAAATTAGTGTTTTTACCTTTTCGCTTTTAATTTTTCGAATAGAATTTTTACAAATGTAGTTTTTAATCACTCCTCACTGGCAAAAACATGTTTTTAGAAAGATTTTAATTTTTTAACCATGTAAATAATTTATAATCGTAGAAACAATTTTTTAACCACATTTAACCATGTCTACTGTATTTTTTTATTATTGTGTATGTAGTAATTTTTTGTAAGTCCTGAATTGAGTGTTTTTAATTAATTGTAAGTAATTTTTATCCAGTAATTAGGGTTAGGGCCAAATCAAAAATTATTTAATTATGAATTATGGAGCCAATTAATTAGGGCTAAGGCCAGAACACCAAGTGGTTAGGGTTAGGGTTTGTCATGTGGGTTGGGGCTAAAGTAAGGAATAGGGTTGGGGCCAGATTAAGGTTAATTAGGTTAGGGTTAGGGCCAGATTAATGGAGTGGTTAGGGTTAGGGCCAGAATATGGGTTGGGGCTCATTTTTTTAAGGGTTTTGGGACAAAGTAGTATTCAAGTGGGTGAGATTAGGGCCAAATTGGTTAGGGTTAGGATAGGGTTAGGGGGGTTAGGGGTTAGGGGTTAGGGTTAGGGTTAGGGGTTAGGGTTAGGGTTAGGGTTAGGGGGTTAGGGTTAGGGTTAGGGGGTTAGGGGT
>NC_140614.1:33688794-33710656 GCF_057381915.1 Diplotaxodon limnothrissa
TTTAAGATAGATACATAGACTAAGTCACAAAGTGTTCCACATTTACAATATAATGCAAATGTAAAAAAAGAACTTCACATATCACACAAACAAGGTACCCGTACATTATACATGTATTTACAATACATGTATTTTTCAGTTAAACATTTAATATAAAACATATATTTACTTTTATTTGAAATTGATCTTGATTATGTTTCCTGTCACAGGGAAACATAGCAAAATGGCATAAAACAATATAAGGAAATGCAAATAAGCAAATTAATAACCAAATAAGCCAAAGTATAAAAACACTCTATAAAGAAATACATTGAATGCAAAAGTCACAAAATGGCAACTGAGACACAGACAGACAAAACATGTATAAAAACCTTGACAGAAATGAATTAAAGAAAATTACAATTGGCCAGAAGGAGACAAAGAAAATGTGTTTTTTCATCGATGTCCAGTCTGCTTTTTGGATCTGTGTATCAGAGTCAATTTTATATGTATTCTCTTATTTTGACATAAGAGGGCACTATTTGTACAGCAGCAATGTACAATTTCCACCCAGACTCCATTGGTGCAGGTGTGTGCTCACTGACCCATGCATTAATTTGAATATCTGTCGCACACCCTGGATGCAAAATAGTTTTCTATAGTTTCAGTATGATACAGAATTTTTTTCCCTTCTGTAAAATGACAGTTTTTAATGTTTTGCTGGGTGGACCGCTGTCTTTAAGTCTATAAGGCCGTCTCTCTGAGCTGTACAGCCAGCACAGAAATCTGTAATTACCTCAACTCTGAACTTATGAAGATCTAAATTACTGCTGTGTTGAAACATATGTGTGAGAACAAGCACATTAGTTATACTAATATCAAATTAAACTAGGGACTGATGTGTTGCAGCGATGATCTCTCGGAGGAGATTAGAGACAACACTGTTCCATAGAAACTCCCTGATACTCATTAACGGGTAGTGAAATTGACATTTGCGCTCCTTTTTTCAGCTTCACACTTCAGTTATGCAAACAGTTTCCTTCTGCAGAAACAAACATTGTTCTTAGAATCTATAGTTCCAAAGCAAAAGGTAAAATAAACTCCAGAATACGGATTTTTTCCTTTGGATTAGATTAGTTTCATACCATAGACAGAGACTTGACTTTATAAGTAAACATGCAGTAACATATACAACCTGCTAGATTAGTAGTTAGTATGTTAAAACAAAACAAGTTTTACCTCACAGACTGAGGATCTGGTCTTCTTGAGCTTCAATAATTATTATCTAATGAGTTTAAAATCAAAAAGCTCTGTGAGGTCTGAGCAAAAATGCCAGCATCATCATGTTAAAGCAATAATAATGCAGTTATTTTCAGGAACTCAAAATGCATCTGAAACTGCAGAGTGTGTTATAAAAAAAATATAAAATATTAAAATATGTTACTCATTCTTTCTCAGTAAAATTTGAGGTCAAAAAAGGTGGTTCTTTTGTTAGTTAGTTTTTATTTTTTTCTTCATTTCAGGCTCATTTGCCAATAACTTTTTGACTCAGACTGATGAAGCCAAGCAACATTTCAAGCAAGATGTGCTGCTTTTTCCCTCATTTATTTTTGTTGATAAATGAATGATTTGTTTTCTAAGCTATTACCACTCAATTACCTGTGGTAGTTCCATGTAATAAGCATGCAAAATGCAAAGCTGCCCATTTCTATATATTAACATATTATTAACCTATTAAAAAACTTAATTGAATGAACTGGAAAAACATATGCAGAATCATAATAATTAAAATTGAATGAAGACTACACATGAATACATTAGATTCACATATGCGTGTAGAGGATACTCTTTCACAGCATAATTAATATCTAGATGACAATACATAAAATGGTAAAAATATTTCAGGTAGGAAAGAAAGTAGAACACATTCAAAATGTTCAATAAACAAAAATAAGATATATAAATTTCCTTCAGTGTGTTGAGAGCAGAGAAATGATTTCCATAGAGAGGAGGCTTTGCATCATCAGCTGATCCTCCAGAGAACTGAGAAGGTTTATAGTCCTGTGACTTCAACACTGCAGGACTCACATCTGTCAGTCAACACAGCAGAAAGCACAACCACCATGACTCTCATCACCATCCTCATCTGGACGCTGACCTGCTGCTGTTTTACAGGTTCATTCACTCAGCAACATTTCAAACATGATGTGCTGCTTTTTCTCTCATTGATTTCTGCTGATAAATGAATGATTTGTTTTTGTCTGCAGGATGCAGCGGTCAGGTGACTGTGACTCAACCTCCAGTAGTGACATTTACTCCTGGATCCACTGTGACTCTGACCTGTAGGACCAGCCAAGCTGTTCAGAGATGGTCTGATGGTGACGCCATGTTCTGGTATCAACAGAAATCTGGACAGACTCCAAAGCTCATAATAAAATTTGTGAAAACACTTCAGTCAGGAACACCAACTCGATTTAGTGGCAGTGGAAGCAGCTCTGACTTCTCTATGACCATCAGTGGAGTTCAGGCTGACGATGCAGCAGTTTACTACTGTCAGAGTCAACATAACATAAACAGTGTTTGGGTGTTCACACAGTGATTTGTAGTCGTACAAAAACCTCCCTCAGTCAGACTGCAGAGACACTGAGTTGTTACAGCAGGAACTGACTGCAGAGGAAGAGACTCTGACACAGACCACTGAACACAGGCCTCACAGTAACTTCACTGAGCAATAAACACATTCAAGGCCATTTTAACATAAGGATTTAAATAAATAAACAATTACGTTTATAATAAAAACATAACAACTAATTTTAGTTAGGTTTCCTGACTGTAGTCACAGCAAGAGTAGTCGTTCATATGAACAAATGAAATATATTTTCTTTACCTTTGTATTCATAGCAAGTTTGTTCATCATGACATTTAAAAACAACAAAAACCAACTGCCAGTTTCAAGTTTTTTACTACTGTGTTATGTCACATCATTTTCATACAATTCCTCACCATTTTCAAGCTATTGACACTCTACCAGGAGAAATTCAAATTCAGGAGAAATCAACTGAAATCATCTAGTAGGTAGTTTTAATTGTAAATAATAAATTTAACCCATTGTGCTTGTCATTAACTAAGAACACCCCCGCCCTCCCCCCCGACAAACAAAACCTAAGATATCATAAAGCGAATTTGTGGTTATTGCAAAACGTTTGTGCTATGCTGACAAACATGAGTCAACCAGAGATTAAAGTGAAATTTTGAAGGAGGGGGAGCCCTAAGAGTGGGTGTTGAGGTGCAGTGTGGGGAAAATAATTACTTAGAAATAATTCACATCATAATTTGTGTTGTGAGCTCCAGTAAATTGCCTTTGCTTGTGTGTATGTGTGTGTAGCTGTGGTCAGCTGACCTGAACAAAATGTAAGTAGAGAGCCATATGACTGATTTCCAACAATGCAGAGACTATAAATATAATATAATAGAGAACTTTGCGAGGGCACTTTTATTAATAAATGGCGTTAGTAGTGGGATAATAAGGCAGAAAAAGAAAATAATAATATGTTAATTTCTAAGCTATTACCACTCAATTACCTGTGGTAGTTTCTGTGTAATAAGCATGCAAAATACAAAGCTGCCTGTTTCTATATAATATCATATTAATAACCTATTTGAAAACATTTCCTGGTAGTTGCAGCAGGAAATAAACAGAAATAAGAAAAAAGCAGAGCTGCAAAATGCAAAACTGCTTGTTTGTATTTATTAACACATTAATAACAACGTTAATACTGTTTTATAACAAACTTACAGAAGAGCAATGACTACCAGGAAACACATGTGATGTTTTCTGTGTAATAATCTGTAATTTAATACCATGGTAATGATAACTCATTAAATCAAGCACCACCCAGACTTCACAGGTGCAGGTGTTCTCACTGACCCATGCTATAATTTGAATATGTATCGTGCATCCAGTTATGTGAAATTTTTCAATTTTTAACAAGACTGGTATGCACAATAGTAATATTGTTTTATCCCTGTCACACTGAATGTTTTGTCATCAAAGTAACTGCAACACACTCTGGTGGACATAATATAACAAATTGACTAAAATGAGCTTTTTGGACGTAATTGGAAGGGAACTCACCGCATCACTGGAGTTAGAAGACTAACCTAACAGTATGCTCATGGGTAAAAGAGCAACCAACAAACAATCTAAGCAACAAAAAACAAACAGAAAAACAATTAAACTAAAACAAACAAAAAAACCCAAACAAAACAAAACAAAATAATTTCTTTTATTTTTGGAAAGATCCAATTCACCTGTACATGGTTTAAAAATATCAAATACCTGGTTTCTGTGGAGTAAACCCTTCATCACAGGGTTTTACAGGAGCTGTGCAGGACTAAATTATTCAAACAACAAACTAATATTAGATAAGTTTACAATTTAAAAGCTTTAAAACACTATGTATAAGTTTCTTTTTTGAAATACATGTAGAATGAAAAGGTTGAATGATCCTCTCCTCAGCTGACCTCCTAAAATGGGTTTTGCACACTTTCATGCATCACTTCTCCTTTAAGTTCTGCTGTCACACATGCTCTCATACACTTTCATTGAAAACTGAGTCAGGATGGTGTTTCCAATGTTGGTGGTTCTTTTGTTAGGCTTTCTGAGTAAGGGTGAGAGATTCTTACATTTAAGACACAGACTGTTTTATATTTGATGAAATTTTCTTTGTTCTTTTTATGTTTGTGTCTAAAAAACAAACTTGTCATTTTATTCTTCGTTTCAGAGTCATTTGCCAATAATTTTCTGACTCAGACTGATGAAGTCAAGTCTGTCAGTCTTGGTGGGACTGTGACCATCAGTGCTACAGGGAGTTCAAACATTGGTGCTGATCTCAGTTGGTACCTTCAGAAAACTGGAGAGAGTCCCAAACTTCTTATATACGGAGCATCAAGTCTCTCTTCAGGAACTCCGTCTCGATTCAGTGGCAGTAGATCTGGTTCTCAGTACACTTTAACCATCAGTGGGTTTCAGTCTGAAGATGTTGGAGATTGTTGCTATTTGGGCTGTCGTTGTAGTCGGATGTTTAAACAGTGATTTATAGCAGTACAAGAACCTCCTTCAGTCTGGTTAAAGGCTGCAGGTGCAGTGTGCTGGACTGTGATGAGAATAACTAATCCACTAACACAAGAATCATCAACCACAAACGCACTGAATAAAACTAAAACTAAAGAAGTATACAACTACGTTTATAATGATTCAACCTTTATATTTATCATTAAATATGAGCAAAAGTTCATGAGCACGTCTTTTTTTAAGTGTAATGACAGAAACTGATGTTTATGTATTTAGTTACCTTCATAAATGGCATTTTTTATAAAAGTTATAAATGATCATAGATATAGAATAAAAGGTTAAAACATTAGTGATTTTTCATGAACTGGGATTTTATTTTGTGATGCAGACTTGTTTTTTATAGCATGATTTCAAAGCACAACATGAACAAGCAAATGAAATCTGCATGCATAACAATAGAGAGTCAAATGTTTGCAGAAAAATATGAACAAACAAAACCTGTAGCTTCATCAAACACATCATGCAGACAGGAAGTGTTGCTGAAGCTCTACTCTTAGCAGTGGTCAGGGTCCAGGGTTTGAGTGACGGGGCTCTGTCCACTCAGACTGGCCTCACAGCTCACTGAGCCCGCTTTCTCCACTGGTCTGCAGAGAGGCTCAGGGTGCTGCTCCAGCTGTAGCGACCGTCTATCCCCAAGCTTATTGAAACCCCTGGGGATGCTCTGTTTGTCTTCCTCTTTGGATGAAGGGAGGACTGTGAGGGTGGGCCTCAACACACCCACTGGAGGGGAGAAGAGCAACCACAGACATAAGAATAAGTCCTGGAAACAGTGGGGTTTGAGCTTAGACCCAACGCTCTCTAACAAGCAGCTGACTGAAGCCTTAGGCTTCACTGAACTCCCACCCATAAGCAAAACTGCAACTAACTTTACATCTTCTGAACGTTCAGGCACAGGCCATTTGAAAGCAGTGTGCCTGTCCCACAATCCCCTGGGCTCCACTGGCTTTGAGCTGGTGTTAAAGACTCTGCCCCTCCACTGCCTCACACATGTGGACCTGTCAGCCGTATACAGAGGGCCTGCTGATTACCCGGCACTGGAACACCTCGCCAAAGTCCTGTCACAGGTGTGCATGCAAAAATCATGCAATGTCATTTATTGTCGAAAGATATAACTACACAGCAAATCCAGCATGTCCAAATTAACACTGTCGGATTTGATTTCAACACTATTAAAGTGTCTATATGGGTCCACACCAGAGAGTGTTAATTTAACTCTTTTTGGAGAGTTGGTACGTTAACTCTGATTTAGTGTTAAACACCAAATCTGTCTGGAGTTGATAATTTAACACTTGGTGTTAAGAGTTTATATATTAACTCTCAAAGAGTATTTTAGTTTAACTACGTAAGAGTTATCTTCTAATTCATTCTAAAAAATGGGAATTTTACTGTTCTGAACTTCTAGAAATTTCTTTTGGAAATAAACATTTACTAAAAAGACGCAATGGTTTTTGAAAAACATTTATTCTGAACTGTGCACCACAATTTCAAAACATTTTCTGAAAGATGTAACAGTATACATGTTCTCACTTTCATTAGAATTTTGTTTATCAAAAGGTCTGACATGGTAAATGCAAATAACAGCATTCTCATCACTTATTTCTTCAATACAATATGCATGTCCTTCATTCATCCCTTTGTGGAACTTCAACGCACTTCTGCTCTCCCCCATATTCCATCTTCACAAGCATATCCTGTGCGGAGATTGAATAAAAATTAGTTGACACTAATTAATGGCACAAATAATCCAGTAAACAATTGCAGCACAGTAAAAAAAAAAAAAAGGAATCCTCTTTGAGCCATTACTTGTGTAAAGTATTTTCCCAAAAGACAAAGACACAGGCAACAGGTAATACTGAACTAAATGTAAAACCTCAACCTTTTTCATTTTTACCTAAACCGTGTGCACAAAACTCTGGAGGGATCTATGCTAACGTAGAATCCAGTCAGGACGTCTGCTACTGCTGTTTGCTCGTTTTTTTTTAATTTTTTTATTTTTTTTTATGGGCGATCGTTTTCAGGCTTCAAGTAGCACCATTATACCAACATTTCACATTCTAGACATTGTTTTAGGTGTATTTGACCAAAAGTTTGACTGAAAATTCACATGCAAGCTTTTTTCAAGGCTGTGGTATTTGCCCGCAAACAATACCTTTCAGCTAGCTAAAACAGAATATTATGCTATCAGCGAGCAACATGGCTAATGCCTTTCACACAGCTTTGTCTCAACTCCAAAGAGCCACAGAAGTAAAAGCTCATAATAATAATTGAAACAATCTTTGAAAAAATGACTTACCAAGCATGGCAAACAACTCAAATATGTAGAGCAAAATGTTCTGAAACGGCTTCACTTCAGCTTCGATTGGAGCCGTGCTGGGGGCGGAGTCTGTGAATTTACTCTGTTGGTGTCATAGCCCCTCTAGGAGTTCAGAGTTAAGAGGTCAAGAGTTAATGTTTCCATTTTAACACCTCCAGATTTGACAGAGAAACACTCATTTTTAACACTCGATTTTAACTACTATCATTTTACACCTCAGAGTTACATTAAAAGAATGTGACTCTGCTTAGAGTAAAATTAACTCTACTTTTGCAAGGAGACTATTAACACCAAAAAATTTAACACTTTTGAATTTGCTGTGTATGCAATCAGGTTAAGACTTTTGTTTTTTTGCAGGACGAGTGCTCTCTGACCCACCTCAGCCTGCTGCAAATGGGCTGACAGACAGCAGCGTAGCTACCTTGGCGAGGTTTGTGTGTGAGGGCGTCATTTCTACGGCTCAGTTATTACGGCTTTGCCTTTGTTTAAATTGTCACTCTTTACTGGCCTGTTGGACTTTTTATTATAATTTCACAGGTGCCTCTCGTCGTGTCCCACACTGGTGAGTCTGAATCTGTCAGGAAATCTGTCTGTTACATCAGCGGGACTTCACAACATCCTGGCGTCTGTCAGAGAGGCCCGTCGACCACTGACACTTCTAAACCTCGAAGGTATGCATATGTGTGAACTTGGAGATACTCCATGGACATGGAGTTTCACACTAATTCACAATTTGGATTTCTTTGATGTTTTTATCACCTGTGCAAAGTTGTACTTGGCAACAGTTTGTTTCTTGCTATCAGTCTGTTTCCTTTTGACACATTTCTAAGTTTGAACATTTAGTATGTATGCACAGAGGTGTTACATGGTGAGTACACACACAGACATTACAATATAGAAGTGTGGTTTAAAGATAAAAAAAAAAAGATTAGTTGTGAATTAATTTTCCATTTTATGGGGCAGAAAACATTGCTGGATGCTAGCTAATTGGCTACATTTGGATGTCAAATATTTATAGGGGGGGAAATGGACATTATGGATATGAAATAAAATGTTTCTTTGTTGCTTAACCTGCAGGTTGTCAGGTCTCTGGCCCTTGGGAGAGTCAAGATCTGGACAGTTTGTCAGAATTGGTCCAGGATATCCGTCTTTGCTCTCAGGCCCTCAACAAGCTGGACCGACAGACCTTGAAGCAGCGATGGGACAGGACTCAGTCACACGGACACTTTCTCGACCGAAACTCCAAGTGCCTCCTCTCTGCCACCTCCACTTGAGGGTTGCAGGTGTGTTCATAATAAATAATTAATAATGAATTATTAATTTCATAATAATTCATAATAAAAGTGGTCATTTTTATAAACATTTTGTTTAATGAGGCTACACCAAAAAGAAACAAGATAAAAACAAAATAGAGTGACATGGTGTCCACCAACAGTCTGTTGATAGCTTGTGTTTTATGCATTTTTCTCTGCCTTATTTATACATGTAAAGCTCTGTATCTGTATAAAGAGTCTGTGTTAGTGTGTGAGAGGCAGTGTTGGGAAGGTTAATTTTAAAATGTATTCCATTACAGAATACAGAATACATGCCCCAAAATGTATTCTGTAACCTATTCCGTTACGTTACTCAATGACAGTAACGTATTCTGAATACTTTGGATTACTTAATATATTGTGGCGAGTTCAGACAAGGAGGAGACGGAGGTATCGTTTGGTCTTGCTTCCCGTGAGCTAGCCAGGGAGCACAGCCGTTTATAACATTTGCAGAAGAACACACTGCCACTAGCTAACTGCTCAGCGTGGCAACCACAACACACATAGGGCGCCCTCTGACCCCGGAAGGACACACCGTCGCAGCGAGAGGGCGTCACCCGTCACCATGGCAACATACACAAAACATAACTGTACAAGCAGAACCCCGAACAGCCCTGACCCGCTACAATATTATCATGCTTTTTACAACAACGTGAATGTACTATTGCTGTGTGATTTATTACTATTACTGAAGGTCCGCGACTCCGAACTGTAGTAAAGGGACCTCTGACTAATGCTGGGCTCACACTGTGCGATTTTTGGCCCATTTTGAGCTGATTTTTGAGTCGTGCGATCGTTTTGGCGATCGGCCCGATTTTGGCCTTCATCGTGCGTCGTGCATCGTGTAGTATACGTGGGGTAACGAGAAGCGATTGACACCTCACGACCAGCTCCCGATCATCAATCGCTTGGTCGTGAGGGTGTCACCGCAGTTTGCCACACTGCGCACGCGCAAACACAAATGTCAGCGAAAAAGACGGCGTAGCACGGCAGTGCAGCGTGTGATCTGGACACAAGCGAGGGAGGCACAACCTGTAGAACCATCCGAGCCCTTTCGATGTGGCCTCACAAAATTATCACGACCACAACAACCGTGAAAATAGTTGGATCGACACTGCTGCTCAATCACAGCTGCCTGACCAATGTTTTTCATTAGCAATTTAGCAAAGTTGATGGTGGTGGTGTGTCTGTGTGAGTGAAAGACGGAGAGGGAGAGCGAGCGACAGAATTTATGTTATAACCTTCATTTTTATGGACGCACAGTGTGAGCACTCAGGTCGCATCAGAGCATCGGGCCGTATAGTGTGAGACCCTGCATCGTGACCTATGAACTTCTAACCCCTGCGAGTCAATTGTACAGTGTGAGCAGGAGCTGAATCGCGCGACTGAAAAAATCGCACAGTGTAAGCCCAGCATAATACGGCGGGGTCCCTGTCGGCTGGTAGCCGAAAAATAGCTCTACTTTGTTGTGTGGGTCAACTTTTCTTGCGACAGACAGAGAGAGGCGTTGAAAGGCTGCTCCAACGGAACTTGTTGTTTTCGGAGGAAAACACGAACACAGTGTACAGTCGAGTCTTAATAGCTTATGTTAACCATTCCTCGCCGTCAGTCCCCTGACCGTGGTCGGGAGACACGAGGGGAGATGCTTCCTCCAGGGCCGAAGTTTGTCCTCCTTCGGGGTTAACTCCCTTCACTTTTGTGGAGTAGTGAGGCAGACAGAAATCAGCCGAGGCACCGGAGAGTACTGAAGAGATGAGGCTTTAATAACAGTACTGCACACTTTGGAAACACACTGCATAGCCTGTAGCCCGTTAGAACGCTGCTCCCGGTCGCCCTCTACCCATGACACACTCTCTCACTCTCTTTTTCCTCTTTCGCTCCCCGCGTTTCCTTCACGCGCATGCTCACACACACATTACATACACTCCTTACTGCACCCAGTCACACACAAGACAGCAATTCCTGCAACACTACCCCCACTCTAGATGGCAATTAAACAATAATTCCACTCCAGCATTGTAATGCATAAATTTTAAAATTTCTGTGATTGTTCGGTGTTGTCGAGGGTGTGTGTGGGACAAAACGATTCGGTGAGGGGCTAGCTGCAGGTGCATGCTCAGCAACAGTCTCATCTCTGTCTTTTTCTCTGACGACCGCACCATAACAGACGCCTACCCGCTGCCCCGCATCCAGGACACGCTGGAAACACTCTCAACTGCCAGATGGTTCAGCACATTAGACCTCGCATCTGGCTACTGGCAGGTTGAGCTGACGCCTAGAGCACGCAGGGCCGCCGCTTTCTGCACTAGGACAGGCCTCTTTGAGTGGAACGTCATGCCATTTGGACTATGCAATGCCCCGGCAACGTTCCAGCGGCTGATGGACCGCGTCCTGGCTGGCATGCAGTGGGAGACCTGCCTGGTCTACTTGGACGACATCATCGTGCTGGCTAAGGACGTGTCGGGGATGCTGCAACGGCTTGGCCAGGTATTCTATAGACTTCAACAAGCTAACTTGAAACTGAAACCTGCCAAATGCTGCCTCTTTCGCCGCGAAGTTGCTTATCTTGGCCATGTGGTATCCGAGCATGGTGTGGCTACCGACCCCAGCAAAGTTCAAAAGGTTCAGATGTGGCCCACACCTACGTCCATCCAGGAGGTCAGACGCTTCATCGGCCTGGCCTCATATTACCGCCGGTTTGTGAAAGATTTTGCCTCTATAGCCGAACCTCTGCACAACCTGACCAAGAAGAATGCACATTTTCAGTGGCATGCTGAGCACCAAGCAGCTTTCGACAAGCTGAAGTGTCGACTCACCTCTGCCCCTGTTCTTGGCTATCCACTTGACCATGGAGAAATGACACTAGACACTGATGCCAGCGACACTGGCATCGGCGCGGTGCTGTCACAGATGCAACAGGGCGTGGAACGTGTGCTGGCATATGGCAGTCGTAAGCTATCAAGAACTGAACAAAACTACTGCACCACACGACGTGAACTACTAGCCGTCGTGGATTTCACGTCCCACTTTCGCCAGTATCTCCTTGGACAGCCTTTCAAAGTGCGCACAGACCACAGCAGTCTACGGTGGCTAACAAAAATGAAAGAGCCAGAGGGACAATTAGCTCGATGGCTCGAGAAGCTTGCCGAGTACAACTTTGAGATCATCCACCGTCCAGGTCGAGTGCACACCAATGCTGATAGCCTCTCCAGAAGACCCTGTCGCCAGTCTTGTCCATGCAGAGTGCAGGACCCCCCCAAGCATCTCGGGGGGACCAGTCATCAGGCAGTTCAATGCGAGTTGGACTCTGACACCAGCTCCCTGTTGCTGAGTCCGGTGAGGGTGGAGGGACAACCGGCTACTACAGCGGTGTGTCTAGTGGGGGTAAGTCATAACACCACCACACCAGAAACAAAGACTTTAGACCAAACTGCTCTTACAAAGTCAGACATTTTATGTCAAAACACTCCTATCAACACAGTACGGTGGCTGGGAAGTGCAAAGCGCAACAAATTAAAAAACGGCAACAAATTAAAAATCCACAACAAATTAAAAAACGGCAACAAATTAAAAAACGGCAACAAATAAAAAATTCACAACAAATTAAAAAACCGCAACAAATTAAAAAACCGCAACAAATTAAAAATCCACAACAAATTAAAAAACCACAACAAATTAAAAATCCACAACAAATTAAAAATCCACAACAAATTAAAAAACCGCAACAAATTAAAAATCCACAACAAATTAAAAATCCTTGACGGAAAGGGATTGTCTGAAATACCGGAAGTGGAGAGTGATGTCACGAGAGGGGGCGTGGCCAGAATTTTTGGTTGAGGCGCCATGTTTCTCGGCCGAACAAAGCGCTAGCGAAAGAGGAGCAAAAGTACACGGATAACACCAGTTATGGTTCGTACTTGCTGTGCGGTCGGTTGTAAAGTTAGATCGCACGACCGGCAAGGGAATAAGGTTGAAAATGGTTTATCTTTTCATTCTTTCCCCACCTGGAAGCAACATGAGGCAGCTCATGTATCGGATGTTACCAAAAGAAGGCGTCTAGTCTGGATAGCAGCTGTGAGACCAGCTGATATCCAGTTCGATTCCATCTCCAAATATCTGTTGGTGTGCTCCAGACATTTTCATTCCGGTAAGTTATAGATATGTTCATATCACTCTTTATCGGTCTTTTAAGTCTGACATCACTAGCCGTGTCTTGGCTCAAACTCCCAAGAGCACCTGCAGGTCCATAAATCACACGATCACTGTGGCATCACTGAGTGTTGAAAAACTATCTAAAGTCTTTCATCTGTAATAAAATGATCAGCGTTCTGCTCTACCATGTGTAACAATTGAGTTTATCATCCAGGCATCCATGAAGACGAAATTAGCAGGAAGTTAGCTCGCTAGATTCCATCTAAATACAATATAGCATGTCCTAACTGAGGGATTTTGGAAACAAAGTCAAACGTACAGCTCTGCTATCACTTCCAACATAAATGAAGACAGAAAACTAAACAGCAGTGACGTTTGTAGGGTACTGAAGTTTGGCTAGCTGGTGTAAAACGATGTGCTACGTGACCGTTAGCGGCACAGCTATGTTAGCATAATATAAACACTAACTTTTCCCACTTAATAAAAGTTATCGTGAGGATTCTCGGTGGTCAGGAACAACGGCGCTTCGTGTCCATCCCGTGTAGATGTTAGTGAAAAATAACCCCCCTCTTAATTCATCCTGACCAAACTGGTTTCATAAAAGGTAGGCACTCATCAACAAATACACGTAGATTACTTAATTTGATAGACTACTCATACAGTAAAAACCTAGAAACTACAATATTCTCTTTAGACGCAGAAAAAGCATTTGACAGAGTTAACTGGAAATTTCTATTTGCAACTTTACACAAATTTGGTTTTGGATCCTCTTTCATAAACTGGTTAAAAATATTATATAATTCCCCAACAGCTTGTGTTAGAACAAATGACCAGACATCCTCCAGCTTCTGTCTCTTGAGGGGCACCAGGCAGGGATGCCCACTCTCCCCTTCACTATTTGCAATTTTTATTGAACCACTAGCAGCAGCAATTAGACAGAATTCAGTAATTAAGGGCATAAAATGCAAGAACGTGGAACATAAAATCAGCCTTTATGCGGATGATGTGTTACTCTTTCTCCAAAATTCACAAACCAATATCTCTGGGGTGATTGAATTGATAAACTCTTTTGCAAGAATATCAGATTACTCAATTAACTGGTCAAAATCTACAGTCCTACCGATTAATTGCTCCTTCCATAATTCCTCTTCTACACCACTGCAATCGGGAAATATAAAATATTTAGGTATTAATGTTTCTCCCAAGCTTGCAGATCTAACTAAATTAAACCATATCCCACTTTTAAAGAAGGTAGAAGATGATCTGGCTAGATGGAAATGTCTACCCATATCACTCATGGGAAGGGTTGCCGCTATAAAAATGATGGTCTTACCAAAAATAAATTATTTATTCTCAATGATCCCAACTAAACCGCCACAAGATTGGTTCAGATCTCTAGATTCATGTATGTCCAAATTCCTTTGGAAAAATAAACCCCCACGTATAAGCTTAAAAACACTACAAAAGACCAAGGATAAAGGAGGACTAGAACTGCCTAACTTTCAGCACTACTTCTTAGCCAACAGGCTTCAGTTTATCTCAGGATGGCTAAAACATACCCTCTTAGATGAACCTTGGCTAGATGTAGAACAAGCACTCTGCAATAATCTAGAGATCTCAGACCTACCATTTATCAGCTCAAACATCCAACGACATGAATGCTTTAAAAGCATCAACATCAGCTCTTCTCTGACAGCATGGTGGGAGTTTCTAAAATTGACGGCGTCTTCATTAATCCCATGCAAACGTACACCTATCTGGAACAACCCTGACATATTACAAAACAATAATATGATAAACTTTTCAGATTGGAGTGATAAAGGAATCAAATATTTAGAACATATACTAGAAGGAACAGAATTTATTTCATTTGACGGACTAGTTACACAATATGGGATCAACAAGAAAAGATTTTTAGAATATCAACAAATTAAATCCATAGTAAAAAAGAAATTTAAACCGGGTCAAGTTGAACTACAAACACCACCAAGTGTGGTTCAATTTCTTACTCTTAAACCCCCCAAATTACTATCCAAAATATACAGAATGCTTTCTAAAACAGATGAATCAATATCACTTCCTACTGCAAAATGGGAAGCGGATTTATCAGTTAACTTAGACCTAAACTTCTGGTCTCAGATTTGCTTAAAAACCTTTCATCTAATTAGAAATCCCAGTCTTCAATTAATTCAATACAAAATATTACATAGAGTGCACTATACAGGTCATCGGATGTTCAAGATGGGCTTTTCGTCTACCAACAACTGCTCACACTGCCAAACCAATTCACCGGACAATTATATCCACGCTCTTTGGTTCTGTCCACCAGTTCAGAAGTTTTGGCGCGAGATATGTGAAGACTTATCGAAGTGTCTGAAATGTAACATTCCAACTTCCCCCTTAGTGTGTTTGTTGGGCAGCTTAGATAATGTCACTTCAGAAAAGAATATCGCCCATATGGTTTTCACTGCCCTATGCATAGCCAAGAAAACAGTCCTCATGAACTGGAAAAATAAAAATAATCTTAATTCTAACCAAAATAGAAATTATCTATTAGATTACATTAGTCTTGATACAGCCTCTGCCACCACATCAGATCAATTGCTCTGGGCTCCTTTGATCAGCTCCATCACCTAGTGGGGGTGGGGGGTCATAGTTTGGTCCCGCCTTCACTGTTGTGATTGGTGTGGGGGTAGGGACAGGCTTAGGGCGTCGGGGGGTTCCCTGGAGGCATCTTCCTTGGGGGGATCAACCCGGGGTAGCGGTCATGTCCGGTTAGGGGCTCTGTTGGCTCTCAGGTGACTGTTTCCTCGCGGCTGCGTGCAGCGGGGCTAGGGGAGGGTCTGTGCTGACGGACGTGGGTTACTGACCTGGTAGCCTGGCTGCCCCTGGGTGGGTCCGGGATGGGCGTGAGGTTCTGGGGGCGCTCCGTCTCTGGGCTGGGACCCGGACCGGGCCTCGGGGGCTTGGGTCCTGGTTGGTGTGTTGCCGGGGTTGTGGGCGGGTGGGTGCATGGGGGCCCAGCCCTGGAGCAGGGTGCCGCCGGTGCGTCGAGCCACCTGGGGGGCTCTTCAACTGGTGGGGGAGATTGTCACATCTTGCAGGAGCTTTCCTCTCCTCAGGAGCTCCCTCTGCAGGAGGGGGAGATACAGGAGAGGTGGAGGAAGATCTCAGCCTGGGTGTTTATTGTCTTATGTAGTCTGGAAGATGAGTGGATGGTGGGGTGGGTGCAGTTTTCTCTGTGGTGGGGTTGGGTGGACTGTCCCGGGCTCTGTGGGGCCGGGCGGCGCTGCTGCACTGGGCCCGGTCTGGATGGGCCTGGGCCCCCTTTCCCTGGCGGGTCGCGGAGTATGGGGGTGCCTACTGGGGTCAGCGGGGGAGCTGGCCCCAGGGAGGGGTCACTTGCCCCTCCCTTCCTTCCCTCCCCATCTCCAGCTGCCTCCCTCTTCCCGCTCCACCACAACCACCCACACATGCAGGGCCTTGGAGTAGGGGTATGTCACCAGGGTGCAGAGGAGGCTACCCCCCCCCCCCCCCCCCCCCCCCCTCTGTCCCCTTCTGGCTGCCTCTGCCTCAATTTTATCCCACAACTTAGACATTCACATTACTCACACTCTCATTACACATACATATAGGATCTTGGGGGTGGGCACGATACACGGAGTCCAAAGTACCATCAGGGTGTACACCCCACCCCTGGCATCGTTGCCCACCTCTCAATTTTAAATACACGTAGACATTGAGGGCTAGCAGGAGGGACCATGCGCTTACCTGCTGCTCTCTGGCAGGTAGCTCCAAGCCCTCCTGGGTTTTAAATGCACCTTAGAACACACATGCATCAACATTACAATGAGCGGGTGGAGGGAGGTTTGGAGTCTTCTCTCACCCCCATTCTCTGCGACCTGCTGGAGCGGGGGGGCTAGGACTAGGAGGAGGAGTTGGCCGTCTGACTGCGGTCTGGAGTGTGGAGCCTTCCTGCTGCTGCGGAGTCGGGGCGGTCTGCCTCCCCCCACCGCAGGGAAAAGGGAAACACCACCTGGGTCTGGGTGCAGTTCCCCCCTCCAGGGGCGGGGGCACCTAGACCCGGTTTGTAGAGTACGCTTGGGGAGTGTGATCGTGTGTACAACGTCTCTTTATGTCTGTCTCCACGTTGGTTGAGTGTGGAGTAAGTGCATATGAGAGCATGAGGGTGGGAATGGATGTTTGTATCTGTGTGTGCCTGTATGTCTGTGTCTATATGTCAGGTTGGGTGTCAGGCGCCACCTCTCTGGGGACATCTCAGGCCCTCCAAGGTTTGGAGGCCTATCTCCCCCTACCACCACTTCCCCTGCCAGTGGCGGACTCCCTCAGACATCGGTGCGTTGGTGGTTCTTTGTGTCCGGGGATGGGCGTCCAGGTACACACCGGCTCACTCCTTGGTGGCCGCTTATCGGGGCCTGGAGCCTGGGGCTCGCTCGGGCCACTTCGGAGGTGGGGTGCCCCCGGCCTCTTGGCCTGGGGCTCGGTCACTCAGGCGCAGCTGGCTGCCGGCGGAGCTCACGGGCACGTCACTGCAACCCCCCCTGGCTTCTGCTCTGCGGCTGCTGAGTGAGCCCTCATCTGGGACTCTCCTCAGCTCTTTCCGGGACAGTGGCGCAGCTGCCCCTCTGTTGGTCTTCCTTGGTCTCTTGTGTTCTGGGGGCCTCTGGATGTCTGGAGTTTTGATCTCCTCCACACCTGCTTCACGCCCTGGAGGACGGGGCTGTGGCCCCCCCACACCCTCTAGCAGATTATTACATGAAGGAACCTTTTAAAAAACAAAAAACAAGCGCGTCCATGCTCACAGGTGTACACACGGGTGATCACACCCACAAACTACACCCTTTTTGGCTCCTACCTCAAAGCACACTGTGTTCTGTTGATCTTATGTGCTGCACAATAATGTTTAACATTTAGTATTTACTGTCATATTCCCATATATCATTGTGATGTTGTTTATTCTATTACTCTTGTTCTCTTCTGCTTGCTTTCTTTTTTCTTTCTCAGCAGGTGATCCAGGTGATTGATATATGCATTTTTTTTTCTCTGCCCGTTCTGTTGGTTTTTGTCTTTTGCCCTTCTCCCCCGTCCCTCTTCTCAGCTGTTTCTCTTTCCCTCTTTCTTTCTCCCCTTCTTTCCCCCAGTCAAGTCTGTCCCGTATTCAGTAAGTGAAAATAAAATAAACAATAAAAGGTGAATCAAATGGACCATTACGGCAAGGCTGGGATGGTCAGTTTGGTAAAGTAAATCCGTTGGGCATCTTTCTTTGCCTTTAGACAACAATTCTGATGGCAAAAGAGCCAAACGGGACAGGCAAAAAAAAAAAAAAAAAAAAAAGAAACTGTTGGGAAGACAACATGAACATTTTACTTATACTGTATAATCTGCAGATTCTGACAGAAATCTGCATATCCTTTGAAGCACCGCTCCTCTCTAAAATGGCAATAAGGAGGCCATATGTAAATAACAAAATAATTTAAGGCAAAGTCTGAAACAAATCTTTATATTTAAGGGGCATCAGTCAAACAATACTGTTTGGTCTGGGTCTAAACAGAGCGTGTTGTGTGTGACATCTGCTTTTGCATATGTGGGCCACTTTGAGGGTTCACAAAGGAGCGTGTTTGCTGTCACATTTTATTTGTAGTGTGAACAAGCAGACAAAAAAATCGGAATTGAGCATTAAGACCTGTAGTGTGAACGTAGCCATAGTGAGTAGAGTGCATTGATGTGACATTGTTCTGAAGGATTTAGTTATTCTCAGTGGTTAAAGAAATTGCAATTATTTATTCATATTTATTAGAAATAATCCTAATTACATATCTTGCTTCCGTGTTTGTGTCCTGTGTCACAAAAATACATTTTTTACTATAATACATTGATTAATGACCTGCAGAATCTCCTTATCATATTACGTGTCCATAATTGTCACCTAAAGTCAAACTTTATGCTTTCTCCATAAAGTGATTACATACTTTAGTTTCATTTTCTGAAGTCAGGTTTCTGAAAGAGAACAGGCAGATTTGGAATATAACATGCAGCGTTCTATAGATGGATACATAAAAAAAATGGAAAATTACATGTATGTGCTAACTTTCTAAACACTTTGTTACATTTATGATAAATGGATTTGAAAGTAGATAAAACACATTTATGTTGGCCTTGGCTCATTAGTCTTTGTCTTTAAATTAACTTGTAACTTGTATGTTTCAGGTACTGCACTCTCAAAGACTGAATGAACCAGCATTGCAGCCATGGGTCATTGTGAGCATCACAGGGAAGGTTGAAGCCGCCCACTGCACCTGTATGGCCGGAGTCGTGGAGACCTGCAGCCATGTCGCTGTTCTTCTTTTTAAAGTAGAAGCAACAATGCGGATCTGTGGCACAAGGGCTGTTACAGATGAACCTGCATACTGGGTTTTGCTGGGTAATATGACCAAGATACAGCCAGAGGTTGGCCATAAGATAGACTTCTCCTCTTCAGCTGCCCAAAAACTGCTCTGGATCAAAACATAAACAGACCATCCGTATTGAAAGGTAAAAGGAGCCGTCCTCAAAACAGAAAAATCCCACCTGCTACTGTGGAGGAGTTGTCACTGCTATTGGATACTTTGCTGGAGCACAGTAAAGCTGTGGGTTGTGGGAATGACCCATAATGTTTTATATAAGGGTCTAGATTTATGCCTGAAGTGCACTGCCATGTAAATAATTTGCATTTACTGAATATGTACTGACTGAGTACCACTGTTCAAAAGTTCAATAAAGAAACAAACTAATTTTTGCCTCTTTTTTATTATAGAATATCACATCAGTTACAATGTAGAATCCATGTCATTTATAGTTTATAAAAGACAAAATGTTTACACAAAATCATGACAGCATTTACACGATATCACCCACTACTAACACTACTTAATTTACTATCAATTACTTCAATTTATCTTCTGAAAAATTACCGCTATTTATACAGCACAAGACTTAAGAATATTTAACAGGAGCAAGTTTCATTTTCCCCTGGTTTTACTACCACACTGTTCATCAAAACGGCAGCAAACCTTCACCATCTTATCCAGAAGGGTCACCTCTTCACCCTCACATGGAAGAAGTATTGGCATGGTGGTATGTTTGAAGCAGGTCCCTTGTGTAGCGCTGGAACCCAGTCACGATGTTTCATCCATTTCATTGGCTGGTCTGCTGCAATAATGCCAAATAATTAGCAAGTCTATAAATAGCACGTAGTTCTGCAAAATCACTCATTAGGATGTTTTTTTTTTCTAATTTGCTATGACCTCAGAGTGCATCGAAAAGAAAACTAATAGGCTATCTGGTCTTTAAGTGGTGGCATGACAAATCCTGCTTCCAGGCCTAAAGTAGTCTGCGTTTAATATGGATTTTGTGTTGTTAACATGTTTAATGTTTTGTATTGTCTTCTATTTAATCTCAAAAAACTCCTAAAAACAGTCAGTGATCACTGTTGGCTTCCCACTGCTTCTATCACCACTAATCATTTGAAAGCTCAGTTTTTAAAACCTTACGATGTAGCTACAGCCCAGCCCATGCAGCAGTATATGAATGACTAATCCTATTCATCCTTGTGGATGGATTATCTCAGTTGTTCTCCTGGCTGGAGTTTGGTCCGTTTACAGCATCCTGCGATGCGATTACATTTGTTTCTGACCACCGAGAATCCTCACGATAACTTTTATTAAGTGGAAAAAGTTAGTGTTTATATTATGCTAACATAGCTGTGCCGCTAACGGTCACGTAGCACATCGTTTTACACCAGCTAGCCAAACTTCAGTACCCTACAAACGTCACTGCTGTTTAGTTTTCTGTCTTCATTTATGTTGGAAGTGATAGCAGAGCTGTACGTTTGACTTTGTTTCCAAAATCCCTCAGTTAACACATGCTATATTGTATTTAGATGGAATCTAGCGAGCTAACTTCCTGCTAATTTCGTCTTCATGGATGCCTGGATGATAAACTCAATTGTTACACATGGTAGAGCAGAACGCTGATCATTTTATTACAGATGAAAGACTTTAGATAGTTTTTCAACACTCAGTGATGCCACAGTGATCGTGTGATTTATGGACCTGCAGGTGCTCTTGGGAGTTTGAGCCAAGACACGGCTAGTGATGTCAGACTTAAAAGACCGATAAAGAGTGATATGAACATATCTATAACTTACCGGAATGAAAATGTCTGGAGCACACCAACAGATATTTGGAGATGGAATCGAACTGGATATCAGCTGGTCTCACAGCTGCTATCCAGACTAGACGCCTTCTTTTGGTAACATCCGATACATGAGCTGCCTCATGTTGCTTCCAGGTGGGGAAAGAATGAAAAGATAAACCATTTTCAACCTTATTCCCTTGCCGGTCGTGCGATCTAACTTTACAACCGACCGCACAGCAAGTACGAACCATAACTGGTGTTATCCGTGTACTTTCGCTCCTCTTTCGCTAGCGCTTTGTTCGGCCCAGAAACATGGCGCCTCAACCAAAAATACTGGCCACGCCCCCTCTCGTGACATCACTCTCCACTTCCGGTATTTCAGACAATCCCTTTCCGTCAAGGATTTTTAATTTGTTGCGGTTTTTTAATTTGTTGTGGTTTTTTAATTTGTTGTGGATTTTTAATTTGTTGTGGTTTTTTAATTTGTTGTGGATTTTTAATTTGTTGCGGTTTTTTAATTTGTTGTGGATTTTTAATTTGTTGTGGTTTTTTAATTTGTTGTGGATTTTTAATTTGTTGCGGTTTTTTAATTTGTTGTGGTTTTTTAATTTGTTGTGGATTTTTAATTTGTTGTGGTTTTTTAATTTGTTGCGGTTTTTTAATTTGTTGTGAATTTTTAATTTGTTGCGGTTTTTTAATTTGTTGCGGTTTTTTAATTTGTTGCGGTTTTTTAATTTGTTGTGGATTTTTAATTTGTTGTGGATTTTTAATTTG
>NC_140614.1:33753256-33755756 GCF_057381915.1 Diplotaxodon limnothrissa
TCACACACACACACACACACACACACACACACACCAAAGCAAACACACCAAAGCGCGCACACACACACACACACACACACACAGACACTGTGAGGTCTGCAGTTCAAAATTTGAATCTCAGAGCTTGGTGTTTTTGTCTCCCTCCAGTGGACAAATGCAGGTATGATTAGGGTTGGTTAGGTTAAGGGGATTTAGCCAGAGCTTGACGGAATAAAATGGAATAACTGGGAAAGTAAGTGTCGTAGAGGGATGAAAGTGGTGTCTACGGGGGGGTTTTCTGCCGCTCCGCACGCGCTGGTGAAGACCCCATGTCGATAGCACCAACGGTTCTGGACTTGGTGTAAATGGGTCCAAATTTGACGGAATAAAAAGGTCAAAGTGGCAGATAGGAGTGTCCGATCGGGCCGATTCCACCACCACTGTACTCAGCAGGCCCTGCCGGGTCGTTAGACACGCAGCATGGCAGCGATTGGTGACATAACATGTAGCAGTTTCCCTTCACAGAAGCCTGTGCAGCAGGTTGGTACAGGAGCAGGCACCAGAAGCAGGCCTGTGGAGCACTATGTCATCTGCTCGGCCTTGCTTCAGGATGCACTGTACAATTCGATAGCAAGACCTCATGGGTTACCACAAAAAAAACAGTGTCTTTCTGCCTCTGTCGTTCTCTTTGGTTTGTTTGAGCGCTTGTTTTTTAAATACACAGCAAGTGTCTCTCTCTCTCTCTCTGTCTGTCTCTCTGTCACACACACACACACACACACAGAAGCAGAGCAGCTGCTGTGCCACTGGGATTGAACAAGAGGTGCTCCCTCTGCTGGCTCAATGCGGTACAAAGTGTCAGAAGGTGTTAGATATCTGCTTTTGACAATCAATTGCACCTGTCGTCCACAGGAGGGCGCCTAGCTGGGAAGTCCAGTACATTCCATATTAAAGTTGTTGCAAGTGCATTTTTTGTGTAAAAGACAGACACACACACACACACACACACACACACACACACACACACACACACACACACACACACACACTGTAAGGTCTGAAGTGCAAAATTTGAATTACATTCCTTTGTATCTCTCCCTCTCTCTCTCTGTCTCTCTCTCTCTGTCAACACACACACACACACACACACACACACACACACACACACTGTAAGGTCTGAAGTGCAAAATTTGAATTGCATTCCTTTGTATCTCTCCCTCTCTCTCTCTCTCTCTCTCTCTCTCTCTCTCTCTGTCTCTCTCTCTCTCTCTCTCTCTCTGTCAACACACACACACACACACACACACACGCACACACATACGCTCAATGGAGTATAAAATAAAGACCGGGGCAGTTCTCTCACTGGAGTCTCTTAGAGTGGAGGCTGCCCTTGCTAGCAAGAAGTTCTGTGTGTTTCTCTTCTCTGAGTCTTTACTGAAGAAGTGTTTTATAACATTTTCCTTAACAACTGACATGTGTTTTTTGTGTAAAAGAGAGAGAGACACACACACACACACACACACACACACACACACTCACACTCAGCGGCTCAGAGATGAGGGAAAAACAACAGAAATCAGGATAGATTTTAATGTCAGGAGATGCCCTGTGATGCTGGGGCCATTGTGTAAGATTGGAATGTGTACCAGTGGCTGGTGGGTGGTCCTTGAAGGTCCCGGGAGGAGGCGGCGAGGAGGCAGCGGGTGGCTGGGCTTCGGCCTTGGCCCAGGAACGTCATTTATTCTGCGTGGCGCCGCGTGTGCCCTGTGCAGCTTCGATGTGTGCGGCTGACGCTCTGTGGTTCCTGTTCTGCTGATCTCCTGGTCCACACACGGCTTCAGGGTGCACTGTACAAGCGGAGAAGAAATGCATCATTGGTTACCAAAATAAAACAGTGTCTTTCTGCCTGTGTCATTCTGTTTGGTTTCTTTGAGCGTTTGTTTCTTAAATACACAGCAAGTGTCTCTCTCTCTCTCTCTCTCTCTCTCTGTCACACACACACACACACACACACACACACCAAAGCAAACACACCAAAGCGCGCACACACACACACACACACACACACAGACACTGTGAGGTCTGCAGTTCAAAATTTGAATCTCAGAGCTTGGTGTTTTTGTCTCCCTCCAGTGGACAAATGCAGGTATGATTAGGGTTGGTTAGGTTAAGGGGATTTAGCCAGAGCTTGACGGAATAAAATGGAATAACTGGGAAAGTAAGTGTCGTAGAGGGATGAAAGTGGTGTCTACGGGGGGGTTTTCTGCCGCTCCGCACGCGCTGGTGAAGACCCCATGTCGATAGCACCAACGGTTCTGGACTTGGTGTAAATGGGTCCAAATTTGACGGAATAAAAAGGTCAAAGTGGCAGATAGGAGTGTCCGATCGGGCCGATTCCACCACCACTGTACTCAGCAGGCCCTGCCGGGTCGTTAGACACGCAGCATGGCAGCGATTGGTGACATAACATGTAGCAGTTTCCCTTCACAGAAGCCTGTGCAGCAGGTTGGTACAGGAGCAG
>NC_140614.1:33795756-33798256 GCF_057381915.1 Diplotaxodon limnothrissa
GATCTCCTGGTCCACACACGGCTTCAGGGTGCACTGTACAAGCGGAGAAGAAATGCATCATTGGTTACCAAAATAAAACAGTGTCTTTCTGCCTGTGTCATTCTGTTTGGTTTCTTTGAGCGTTTGTTTCTTAAATACACAGCAAGTGTCTCTCTCTCTCTCTCTCTCTCTCTCTCTGTCACACACACACACACACACACACACACACACACCAAAGCAAACACACCAAAGCGCGCACACACACACACACACACACACACAGACACTGTGAGGTCTGCAGTTCAAAATTTGAATCTCAGAGCTTGGTGTTTTTGTCTCCCTCCAGTGGACAAATGCAGGTATGATTAGGGTTGGTTAGGTTAAGGGGATTTAGCCAGAGCTTGACGGAATAAAATGGAATAACTGGGAAAGTAAGTGTCGTAGAGGGATGAAAGTGGTGTCTACGGGGGGGTTTTCTGCCGCTCCGCACGCGCTGGTGAAGACCCCATGTCGATAGCACCAACGGTTCTGGACTTGGTGTAAATGGGTCCAAATTTGACGGAATAAAAAGGTCAAAGTGGCAGATAGGAGTGTCCGATCGGGCCGATTCCACCACCACTGTACTCAGCAGGCCCTGCCGGGTCGTTAGACACGCAGCATGGCAGCGATTGGTGACATAACATGTAGCAGTTTCCCTTCACAGAAGCCTGTGCAGCAGGTTGGTACAGGAGCAGGCACCAGAAGCAGGCCTGTGGAGCACTATGTCATCTGCTCGGCCTTGCTTCAGGATGCACTGTACAATTCGATAGCAAGACCTCATGGGTTACCACAAAAAAAACAGTGTCTTTCTGCCTCTGTCGTTCTCTTTGGTTTGTTTGAGCGCTTGTTTTTTAAATACACAGCAAGTGTCTCTCTCTCTCTCTCTGTCTGTCTCTCTGTCACACACACACACACACACACAGAAGCAGAGCAGCTGCTGTGCCACTGGGATTGAACAAGAGGTGCTCCCTCTGCTGGCTCAATGCGGTACAAAGTGTCAGAAGGTGTTAGATATCTGCTTTTGACAATCAATTGCACCTGTCGTCCACAGGAGGGCGCCTAGCTGGGAAGTCCAGTACATTCCATATTAAAGTTGTTGCAAGTGCATTTTTTGTGTAAAAGACAGACACACACACACACACACACACACACACACACACACACACACACACACACACACACACACACTGTAAGGTCTGAAGTGCAAAATTTGAATTACATTCCTTTGTATCTCTCCCTCTCTCTCTCTGTCTCTCTCTCTCTGTCAACACACACACACACACACACACACACACACACACACACACTGTAAGGTCTGAAGTGCAAAATTTGAATTGCATTCCTTTGTATCTCTCCCTCTCTCTCTCTCTCTCTCTCTCTCTCTCTGTCTCTCTCTCTCTCTCTCTCTCTCTGTCAACACACACACACACACACACACACACGCACACACATACGCTCAATGGAGTATAAAATAAAGACCGGGGCAGTTCTCTCACTGGAGTCTCTTAGAGTGGAGGCTGCCCTTGCTAGCAAGAAGTTCTGTGTGTTTCTCTTCTCTGAGTCTTTACTGAAGAAGTGTTTTATAACATTTTCCTTAACAACTGACATGTGTTTTTTGTGTAAAAGAGAGAGAGACACACACACACACACACACACACACACACACACTCACACTCAGCGGCTCAGAGATGAGGGAAAAACAACAGAAATCAGGATAGATTTTAATGTCAGGAGATGCCCTGTGATGCTGGGGCCATTGTGTAAGATTGGAATGTGTACCAGTGGCTGGTGGGTGGTCCTTGAAGGTCCCGGGAGGAGGCGGCGAGGAGGCAGCGGGTGGCTGGGCTTCGGCCTTGGCCCAGGAACGTCATTTATTCTGCGTGGCGCCGCGTGTGCCCTGTGCAGCTTCGATGTGTGCGGCTGACGCTCTGTGGTTCCTGTTCTGCTGATCTCCTGGTCCACACACGGCTTCAGGGTGCACTGTACAAGCGGAGAAGAAATGCATCATTGGTTACCAAAATAAAACAGTGTCTTTCTGCCTGTGTCATTCTGTTTGGTTTCTTTGAGCGTTTGTTTCTTAAATACACAGCAAGTGTCTCTCTCTCTCTCTCTCTCTCTCTCTGTCACACACACACACACACACACACACACACCAAAGCAAACACACCAAAGCGCGCACACACACACACACACACACACACAGACACTGTGAGGTCTGCAGTTCAAAATTTGAATCTCAGAGCTTGGTGTTTTTGTCTCCCTCCAGTGGACAAATGCAGGTATGATTAGGGTTGGTTAGGTTAAGGGGATTTAGCCAGAGCTTGACGGAATAAAATGGAATAACTGGGAAAGTAAGTGTCGTAGAGGGATGAAAGTGGTGTCTACGGGGGGGTTTTCTGCCGCTCCGCACGCGCTGGTGAAGACCCCATGTCGATAGCACCAACGGTTCTGGACTTGGTGTAAATGGGTCCAAATTTGACGG
>NC_140614.1:33801917-33831917 GCF_057381915.1 Diplotaxodon limnothrissa
TGAAAAATACAGAACAGGACGGGATGTCGAAAGAGAAGGGGGTGCCATTTAAAGAAATATAAGAAAGAATAAAGTAAAGAACACAAGAGAAATAAAGAGAAATAATAAAGAACAACAGAAAGGAAAAAAGAACAACAGAGATACAAAGAGAAAGATAAAGAGAAACAAAGAATAAAGAACAAGTATAAAGAAAAACAGAAATACAAAGAGAAAGATAAAGAGAAACAAAGAATAAAGAACAAGTATAAAGAAAAACAGAAATACAAAGAGAAAGATAAAGAAAAACAGAAAGAACAAAGAACAACAGAAAAAGATTGAAAAAGGGAGAGCTAAAGCAGAAAAAACTGAGAAGTAAAAACTAAGAAACAGAAAAAAGTTAAGAAAAACAGAAACGAAAAGCAAGAGTATAAAAGGCCCAGAGTGGCGAAATTGAACACAAGAAGCGGGTGGGCCAAGCCTGAAGAAGGCTCAGAGAAGCCGAAACGTCGCGAATGGCCCAACCCCAGTGCACTACACCCGCTTAAGGGTAATTTTTTGAACAGGGGGCACCAACACCAGTCCCAATGATGGCCCGTGCACTCAGGTTCCGGCATAGCCGGGCCTGCTCATTTCCTAACACCTAACCAGCCAGTGCCTCATGGGATTGGTGGTGCCCCTGCCCATTGCCTCTCTCCCTAACTATGGGGAGCCCCCCACCCACTACCTTTTCCTAACCCTAACCCCTTTGCCCCCCTCCCCCTCCCCTTCTAGCCCTAACCCTAAGGGAGCCCTAAAAACCTAAACTAAGAGAAAAAAGGACAAGAAAAGTCAGAAAAAAGACAGAGTATAAAAAGAAAGGATTTACAGGAAGGGGGTGCCATAAAAGTGAAAAATACAGAACAGGACGGGATGTCGAAAGAGAAGGGGGTGCCATTTAAAGAAATATAAGAAAGAATAAAGTAAAGAACACAAGAGAAATAAAGAGAAATAATAAAGAACAACAGAAAGGAAAAAAGAACAACAGAGATACAAAGAGAAAGATAAAGAGAAACAAAGAATAAAGAACAAGTATAAAGAAAAACAGAAATACAAAGAGAAAGATAAAGAGAAACAAAGAATAAAGAACAAGTATAAAGAAAAACAGAAATACAAAGAGAAAGATAAAGAAAAACAGAAAGAACAAAGAACAACAGAAAAAGATTGAAAAAGGGAGAGCTAAAGCAGAAAAAACTGAGAAGTAAAAACTAAGAAACAGAAAAAAGTTAAGAAAAACAGAAACGAAAAGCAAGAGTATAAAAGGCCCAGAGTGGCGAAATTGAACACAAGAAGCGGGTGGGCCAAGCCTGAAGAAGGCTCAGAGAAGCCGAAACGTCGCGAATGGCCCAACCCCAGTGCACTACACCCGCTTAAGGGTAATTTTTTGAACAGGGGGCACCAACACCAGTCCCAATGATGGCCCGTGCACTCAGGTTCCGGCATAGCCGGGCCTGCTCATTTCCTAACACCTAACCAGCCAGTGCCTCATGGGATTGGTGGTGCCCCTGCCCATTGCCTCTCTCCCTAACTATGGGGAGCCCCCCACCCCACTACCTTTTCCTAACCCTAACCCCTTTGCCCCCCTCCCCCTCCCCTTCTAGCCCTAACCCTAAGGGAGCCCTAAAAACCTAAACTAAGAGAAAAAAGGACAAGAAAAGTCAGAAAAAAGACAGAGTATAAAAAGAAAGGATTTACAGGAAGGGGGTGCCATAAAAGTGAAAAATACAGAACAGGACGGGATGTCGAAAGAGAAGGGGGTGCCATTTAAAGAAATATAAGAAAGAATAAAGTAAAGAACACAAGAGAAATAAAGAGAAATAATAAAGAACAACAGAAAGGAAAAAAGAACAACAGAGATACAAAGAGAAAGATAAAGAGAAACAAAGAATAAAGAACAAGTATAAAGAAAAACAGAAATACAAAGAGAAAGATAAAGAGAAACAAAGAATAAAGAACAAGTATAAAGAAAAACAGAAATACAAAGAGAAAGATAAAGAAAAACAGAAAGAACAAAGAACAACAGAAAAAGATTGAAAAAGGGAGAGCTAAAGCAGAAAAAACTGAGAAGTAAAAACTAAGAAACAGAAAAAAGTTAAGAAAAACAGAAACGAAAAGCAAGAGTATAAAAGGCCCAGAGTGGCGAAATTGAACACAAGAAGCGGGTGGGCCAAGCCTGAAGAAGGCTCAGAGAAGCCGAAACGTCGCGAATGGCCCAACCCCAGTGCACTACACCCGCTTAAGGGTAATTTTTTGAACAGGGGGCACCAACACCAGTCCCAATGATGGCCCGTGCACTCAGGTTCCGGCATAGCCGGGCCTGCTCATTTCCTAACACCTAACCAGCCAGTGCCTCATGGGATTGGTGGTGCCCCTGCCCATTGCCTCTCTCCCTAACTATGGGGAGCCCCCCACCCACTACCTTTTCCTAACCCTAACCCCTTTGCCCCCCTCCCCCTCCCCTTCTAGCCCTAACCCTAAGGGAGCCCTAAAAACCTAAACTAAGAGAAAAAAGGACAAGAAAAGTCAGAAAAAAGACAGAGTATAAAAAGAAAGGATTTACAGGAAGGGGGTGCCATAAAAGTGAAAAATACAGAACAGGACGGGATGTCGAAAGAGAAGGGGGTGCCATTTAAAGAAATATAAGAAAGAATAAAGTAAAGAACACAAGAGAAATAAAGAGAAATAATAAAGAACAACAGAAAGGAAAAAAGAACAACAGAGATACAAAGAGAAAGATAAAGAGAAACAAAGAATAAAGAACAAGTATAAAGAAAAACAGAAATACAAAGAGAAAGATAAAGAGAAACAAAGAATAAAGAACAAGTATAAAGAAAAACAGAAATACAAAGAGAAAGATAAAGAAAAACAGAAAGAACAAAGAACAACAGAAAAAGATTGAAAAAGGGAGAGCTAAAGCAGAAAAAACTGAGAAGTAAAAACTAAGAAACAGAAAAAAGTTAAGAAAAACAGAAACGAAAAGCAAGAGTATAAAAGGCCCAGAGTGGCGAAATTGAACACAAGAAGCGGGTGGGCCAAGCCTGAAGAAGGCTCAGAGAAGCCGAAACGTCGCGAATGGCCCAACCCCAGTGCACTACACCCGCTTAAGGGTAATTTTTTGAACAGGGGGCACCAACACCAGTCCCAATGATGGCCCGTGCACTCAGGTTCCGGCATAGCCGGGCCTGCTCATTTCCTAACACCTAACCAGCCAGTGCCTCATGGGATTGGTGGTGCCCCTGCCCATTGCCTCTCTCCCTAACTATGGGGAGCCCCCCACCCACTACCTTTTCCTAACCCTAACCCCTTTGCCCCCCTCCCCCTCCCCTTCTAGCCCTAACCCTAAGGGAGCCCTAAAAACCTAAACTAAGAGAAAAAAGGACAAGAAAAGTCAGAAAAAAGACAGAGTATAAAAAGAAAGGATTTACAGGAAGGGGGTGCCATAAAAGTGAAAAATACAGAACAGGACGGGATGTCGAAAGAGAAGGGGGTGCCATTTAAAGAAATATAAGAAAGAATAAAGTAAAGAACACAAGAGAAATAAAGAGAAATAATAAAGAACAACAGAAAGGAAAAAAGAACAACAGAGATACAAAGAGAAAGATAAAGAGAAACAAAGAATAAAGAACAAGTATAAAGAAAAACAGAAATACAAAGAGAAAGATAAAGAGAAACAAAGAATAAAGAACAAGTATAAAGAAAAACAGAAATACAAAGAGAAAGATAAAGAAAAACAGAAAGAACAAAGAACAACAGAAAAAGATTGAAAAAGGGAGAGCTAAAGCAGAAAAAACTGAGAAGTAAAAACTAAGAAACAGAAAAAAGTTAAGAAAAACAGAAACGAAAAGCAAGAGTATAAAAGGCCCAGAGTGGCGAAATTGAACACAAGAAGCGGGTGGGCCAAGCCTGAAGAAGGCTCAGAGAAGCCGAAACGTCGCGAATGGCCCAACCCCAGTGCACTACACCCGCTTAAGGGTAATTTTTTGAACAGGGGGCACCAACACCAGTCCCAATGATGGCCCGTGCACTCAGGTTCCGGCATAGCCGGGCCTGCTCATTTCCTAACACCTAACCAGCCAGTGCCTCATGGGATTGGTGGTGCCCCTGCCCATTGCCTCTCTCCCTAACTATGGGGAGCCCCCCACCCACTACCTTTTCCTAACCCTAACCCCTTTGCCCCCCTCCCCCTCCCCTTCTAGCCCTAACCCTAAGGGAGCCCTAAAAACCTAAACTAAGAGAAAAAAGGACAAGAAAAGTCAGAAAAAAGACAGAGTATAAAAAGAAAGGATTTACAGGAAGGGGGTGCCATAAAAGTGAAAAATACAGAACAGGACGGGATGTCGAAAGAGAAGGGGGTGCCATTTAAAGAAATATAAGAAAGAATAAAGTAAAGAACACAAGAGAAATAAAGAGAAATAATAAAGAACAACAGAAAGGAAAAAAGAACAACAGAGATACAAAGAGAAAGATAAAGAGAAACAAAGAATAAAGAACAAGTATAAAGAAAAACAGAAATACAAAGAGAAAGATAAAGAGAAACAAAGAATAAAGAACAAGTATAAAGAAAAACAGAAATACAAAGAGAAAGATAAAGAAAAACAGAAAGAACAAAGAACAACAGAAAAAGATTGAAAAAGGGAGAGCTAAAGCAGAAAAAACTGAGAAGTAAAAACTAAGAAACAGAAAAAAGTTAAGAAAAACAGAAACGAAAAGCAAGAGTATAAAAGGCCCAGAGTGGCGAAATTGAACACAAGAAGCGGGTGGGCCAAGCCTGAAGAAGGCTCAGAGAAGCCGAAACGTCGCGAATGGCCCAACCCCAGTGCACTACACCCGCTTAAGGGTAATTTTTTGAACAGGGGGCACCAACACCAGTCCCAATGATGGCCCGTGCACTCAGGTTCCGGCATAGCCGGGCCTGCTCATTTCCTAACACCTAACCAGCCAGTGCCTCATGGGATTGGTGGTGCCCCTGCCCATTGCCTCTCTCCCTAACTATGGGGAGCCCCCCACCCACTACCTTTTCCTAACCCTAACCCCTTTGCCCCCCTCCCCCTCCCCTTCTAGCCCTAACCCTAAGGGAGCCCTAAAAACCTAAACTAAGAGAAAAAAGGACAAGAAAAGTCAGAAAAAAGACAGAGTATAAAAAGAAAGGATTTACAGGAAGGGGGTGCCATAAAAGTGAAAAATACAGAACAGGACGGGATGTCGAAAGAGAAGGGGGTGCCATTTAAAGAAATATAAGAAAGAATAAAGTAAAGAACACAAGAGAAATAAAGAGAAATAATAAAGAACAACAGAAAGGAAAAAAGAACAACAGAGATACAAAGAGAAAGATAAAGAGAAACAAAGAATAAAGAACAAGTATAAAGAAAAACAGAAATACAAAGAGAAAGATAAAGAGAAACAAAGAATAAAGAACAAGTATAAAGAAAAACAGAAATACAAAGAGAAAGATAAAGAAAAACAGAAAGAACAAAGAACAACAGAAAAAGATTGAAAAAGGGAGAGCTAAAGCAGAAAAAACTGAGAAGTAAAAACTAAGAAACAGAAAAAAGTTAAGAAAAACAGAAACGAAAAGCAAGAGTATAAAAGGCCCAGAGTGGCGAAATTGAACACAAGAAGCGGGTGGGCCAAGCCTGAAGAAGGCTCAGAGAAGCCGAAACGTCGCGAATGGCCCAACCCCAGTGCACTACACCCGCTTAAGGGTAATTTTTTGAACAGGGGGCACCAACACCAGTCCCAATGATGGCCCGTGCACTCAGGTTCCGGCATAGCCGGGCCTGCTCATTTCCTAACACCTAACCAGCCAGTGCCTCATGGGATTGGTGGTGCCCCTGCCCATTGCCTCTCTCCCTAACTATGGGGAGCCCCCCACCCACTACCTTTTCCTAACCCTAACCCCTTTGCCCCCCTCCCCCTCCCCTTCTAGCCCTAACCCTAAGGGAGCCCTAAAAACCTAAACTAAGAGAAAAAAGGACAAGAAAAGTCAGAAAAAAGACAGAGTATAAAAAGAAAGGATTTACAGGAAGGGGGTGCCATAAAAGTGAAAAATACAGAACAGGACGGGATGTCGAAAGAGAAGGGGGTGCCATTTAAAGAAATATAAGAAAGAATAAAGTAAAGAACACAAGAGAAATAAAGAGAAATAATAAAGAACAACAGAAAGGAAAAAAGAACAACAGAGATACAAAGAGAAAGATAAAGAGAAACAAAGAATAAAGAACAAGTATAAAGAAAAACAGAAATACAAAGAGAAAGATAAAGAGAAACAAAGAATAAAGAACAAGTATAAAGAAAAACAGAAATACAAAGAGAAAGATAAAGAAAAACAGAAAGAACAAAGAACAACAGAAAAAGATTGAAAAAGGGAGAGCTAAAGCAGAAAAAACTGAGAAGTAAAAACTAAGAAACAGAAAAAAGTTAAGAAAAACAGAAACGAAAAGCAAGAGTATAAAAGGCCCAGAGTGGCGAAATTGAACACAAGAAGCGGGTGGGCCAAGCCTGAAGAAGGCTCAGAGAAGCCGAAACGTCGCGAATGGCCCAACCCCAGTGCACTACACCCGCTTAAGGGTAATTTTTTGAACAGGGGGCACCAACACCAGTCCCAATGATGGCCCGTGCACTCAGGTTCCGGCATAGCCGGGCCTGCTCATTTCCTAACACCTAACCAGCCAGTGCCTCATGGGATTGGTGGTGCCCCTGCCCATTGCCTCTCTCCCTAACTATGGGGAGCCCCCCACCCACTACCTTTTCCTAACCCTAACCCCTTTGCCCCCCTCCCCCTCCCCTTCTAGCCCTAACCCTAAGGGAGCCCTAAAAACCTAAACTAAGAGAAAAAAGGACAAGAAAAGTCAGAAAAAAGACAGAGTATAAAAAGAAAGGATTTACAGGAAGGGGGTGCCATAAAAGTGAAAAATACAGAACAGGACGGGATGTCGAAAGAGAAGGGGGTGCCATTTAAAGAAATATAAGAAAGAATAAAGTAAAGAACACAAGAGAAATAAAGAGAAATAATAAAGAACAACAGAAAGGAAAAAAGAACAACAGAGATACAAAGAGAAAGATAAAGAGAAACAAAGAATAAAGAACAAGTATAAAGAAAAACAGAAATACAAAGAGAAAGATAAAGAGAAACAAAGAATAAAGAACAAGTATAAAGAAAAACAGAAATACAAAGAGAAAGATAAAGAAAAACAGAAAGAACAAAGAACAACAGAAAAAGATTGAAAAAGGGAGAGCTAAAGCAGAAAAAACTGAGAAGTAAAAACTAAGAAACAGAAAAAAGTTAAGAAAAACAGAAACGAAAAGCAAGAGTATAAAAGGCCCAGAGTGGCGAAATTGAACACAAGAAGCGGGTGGGCCAAGCCTGAAGAAGGCTCAGAGAAGCCGAAACGTCGCGAATGGCCCAACCCCAGTGCACTACACCCGCTTAAGGGTAATTTTTTGAACAGGGGGCACCAACACCAGTCCCAATGATGGCCCGTGCACTCAGGTTCCGGCATAGCCGGGCCTGCTCATTTCCTAACACCTAACCAGCCAGTGCCTCATGGGATTGGTGGTGCCCCTGCCCATTGCCTCTCTCCCTAACTATGGGGAGCCCCCCACCCACTACCTTTTCCTAACCCTAACCCCTTTGCCCCCCTCCCCCTCCCCTTCTAGCCCTAACCCTAAGGGAGCCCTAAAAACCTAAACTAAGAGAAAAAAGGACAAGAAAAGTCAGAAAAAAGACAGAGTATAAAAAGAAAGGATTTACAGGAAGGGGGTGCCATAAAAGTGAAAAATACAGAACAGGACGGGATGTCGAAAGAGAAGGGGGTGCCATTTAAAGAAATATAAGAAAGAATAAAGTAAAGAACACAAGAGAAATAAAGAGAAATAATAAAGAACAACAGAAAGGAAAAAAGAACAACAGAGATACAAAGAGAAAGATAAAGAGAAACAAAGAATAAAGAACAAGTATAAAGAAAAACAGAAATACAAAGAGAAAGATAAAGAGAAACAAAGAATAAAGAACAAGTATAAAGAAAAACAGAAATACAAAGAGAAAGATAAAGAAAAACAGAAAGAACAAAGAACAACAGAAAAAGATTGAAAAAGGGAGAGCTAAAGCAGAAAAAACTGAGAAGTAAAAACTAAGAAACAGAAAAAAGTTAAGAAAAACAGAAACGAAAAGCAAGAGTATAAAAGGCCCAGAGTGGCGAAATTGAACACAAGAAGCGGGTGGGCCAAGCCTGAAGAAGGCTCAGAGAAGCCGAAACGTCGCGAATGGCCCAACCCCAGTGCACTACACCCGCTTAAGGGTAATTTTTTGAACAGGGGGCACCAACACCAGTCCCAATGATGGCCCGTGCACTCAGGTTCCGGCATAGCCGGGCCTGCTCATTTCCTAACACCTAACCAGCCAGTGCCTCATGGGATTGGTGGTGCCCCTGCCCATTGCCTCTCTCCCTAACTATGGGGAGCCCCCCACCCACTACCTTTTCCTAACCCTAACCCCTTTGCCCCCCTCCCCCTCCCCTTCTAGCCCTAACCCTAAGGGAGCCCTAAAAACCTAAACTAAGAGAAAAAAGGACAAGAAAAGTCAGAAAAAAGACAGAGTATAAAAAGAAAGGATTTACAGGAAGGGGGTGCCATAAAAGTGAAAAATACAGAACAGGACGGGATGTCGAAAGAGAAGGGGGTGCCATTTAAAGAAATATAAGAAAGAATAAAGTAAAGAACACAAGAGAAATAAAGAGAAATAATAAAGAACAACAGAAAGGAAAAAAGAACAACAGAGATACAAAGAGAAAGATAAAGAGAAACAAAGAATAAAGAACAAGTATAAAGAAAAACAGAAATACAAAGAGAAAGATAAAGAGAAACAAAGAATAAAGAACAAGTATAAAGAAAAACAGAAATACAAAGAGAAAGATAAAGAAAAACAGAAAGAACAAAGAACAACAGAAAAAGATTGAAAAAGGGAGAGCTAAAGCAGAAAAAACTGAGAAGTAAAAACTAAGAAACAGAAAAAAGTTAAGAAAAACAGAAACGAAAAGCAAGAGTATAAAAGGCCCAGAGTGGCGAAATTGAACACAAGAAGCGGGTGGGCCAAGCCTGAAGAAGGCTCAGAGAAGCCGAAACGTCGCGAATGGCCCAACCCCAGTGCACTACACCCGCTTAAGGGTAATTTTTTGAACAGGGGGCACCAACACCAGTCCCAATGATGGCCCGTGCACTCAGGTTCCGGCATAGCCGGGCCTGCTCATTTCCTAACACCTAACCAGCCAGTGCCTCATGGGATTGGTGGTGCCCCTGCCCATTGCCTCTCTCCCTAACTATGGGGAGCCCCCCACCCACTACCTTTTCCTAACCCTAACCCCTTTGCCCCCCTCCCCCTCCCCTTCTAGCCCTAACCCTAAGGGAGCCCTAAAAACCTAAACTAAGAGAAAAAAGGACAAGAAAAGTCAGAAAAAAGACAGAGTATAAAAAGAAAGGATTTACAGGAAGGGGGTGCCATAAAAGTGAAAAATACAGAACAGGACGGGATGTCGAAAGAGAAGGGGGTGCCATTTAAAGAAATATAAGAAAGAATAAAGTAAAGAACACAAGAGAAATAAAGAGAAATAATAAAGAACAACAGAAAGGAAAAAAGAACAACAGAGATACAAAGAGAAAGATAAAGAGAAACAAAGAATAAAGAACAAGTATAAAGAAAAACAGAAATACAAAGAGAAAGATAAAGAGAAACAAAGAATAAAGAACAAGTATAAAGAAAAACAGAAATACAAAGAGAAAGATAAAGAAAAACAGAAAGAACAAAGAACAACAGAAAAAGATTGAAAAAGGGAGAGCTAAAGCAGAAAAAACTGAGAAGTAAAAACTAAGAAACAGAAAAAAGTTAAGAAAAACAGAAACGAAAAGCAAGAGTATAAAAGGCCCAGAGTGGCGAAATTGAACACAAGAAGCGGGTGGGCCAAGCCTGAAGAAGGCTCAGAGAAGCCGAAACGTCGCGAATGGCCCAACCCCAGTGCACTACACCCGCTTAAGGGTAATTTTTTGAACAGGGGGCACCAACACCAGTCCCAATGATGGCCCGTGCACTCAGGTTCCGGCATAGCCGGGCCTGCTCATTTCCTAACACCTAACCAGCCAGTGCCTCATGGGATTGGTGGTGCCCCTGCCCATTGCCTCTCTCCCTAACTATGGGGAGCCCCCCACCCACTACCTTTTCCTAACCCTAACCCCTTTGCCCCCCTCCCCCTCCCCTTCTAGCCCTAACCCTAAGGGAGCCCTAAAAACCTAAACTAAGAGAAAAAAGGACAAGAAAAGTCAGAAAAAAGACAGAGTATAAAAAGAAAGGATTTACAGGAAGGGGGTGCCATAAAAGTGAAAAATACAGAACAGGACGGGATGTCGAAAGAGAAGGGGGTGCCATTTAAAGAAATATAAGAAAGAATAAAGTAAAGAACACAAGAGAAATAAAGAGAAATAATAAAGAACAACAGAAAGGAAAAAAGAACAACAGAGATACAAAGAGAAAGATAAAGAGAAACAAAGAATAAAGAACAAGTATAAAGAAAAACAGAAATACAAAGAGAAAGATAAAGAGAAACAAAGAATAAAGAACAAGTATAAAGAAAAACAGAAATACAAAGAGAAAGATAAAGAAAAACAGAAAGAACAAAGAACAACAGAAAAAGATTGAAAAAGGGAGAGCTAAAGCAGAAAAAACTGAGAAGTAAAAACTAAGAAACAGAAAAAAGTTAAGAAAAACAGAAACGAAAAGCAAGAGTATAAAAGGCCCAGAGTGGCGAAATTGAACACAAGAAGCGGGTGGGCCAAGCCTGAAGAAGGCTCAGAGAAGCCGAAACGTCGCGAATGGCCCAACCCCAGTGCACTACACCCGCTTAAGGGTAATTTTTTGAACAGGGGGCACCAACACCAGTCCCAATGATGGCCCGTGCACTCAGGTTCCGGCATAGCCGGGCCTGCTCATTTCCTAACACCTAACCAGCCAGTGCCTCATGGGATTGGTGGTGCCCCTGCCCATTGCCTCTCTCCCTAACTATGGGGAGCCCCCCACCCACTACCTTTTCCTAACCCTAACCCCTTTGCCCCCCTCCCCCTCCCCTTCTAGCCCTAACCCTAAGGGAGCCCTAAAAACCTAAACTAAGAGAAAAAAGGACAAGAAAAGTCAGAAAAAAGACAGAGTATAAAAAGAAAGGATTTACAGGAAGGGGGTGCCATAAAAGTGAAAAATACAGAACAGGACGGGATGTCGAAAGAGAAGGGGGTGCCATTTAAAGAAATATAAGAAAGAATAAAGTAAAGAACACAAGAGAAATAAAGAGAAATAATAAAGAACAACAGAAAGGAAAAAAGAACAACAGAGATACAAAGAGAAAGATAAAGAGAAACAAAGAATAAAGAACAAGTATAAAGAAAAACAGAAATACAAAGAGAAAGATAAAGAGAAACAAAGAATAAAGAACAAGTATAAAGAAAAACAGAAATACAAAGAGAAAGATAAAGAAAAACAGAAAGAACAAAGAACAACAGAAAAAGATTGAAAAAGGGAGAGCTAAAGCAGAAAAAACTGAGAAGTAAAAACTAAGAAACAGAAAAAAGTTAAGAAAAACAGAAACGAAAAGCAAGAGTATAAAAGGCCCAGAGTGGCGAAATTGAACACAAGAAGCGGGTGGGCCAAGCCTGAAGAAGGCTCAGAGAAGCCGAAACGTCGCGAATGGCCCAACCCCAGTGCACTACACCCGCTTAAGGGTAATTTTTTGAACAGGGGGCACCAACACCAGTCCCAATGATGGCCCGTGCACTCAGGTTCCGGCATAGCCGGGCCTGCTCATTTCCTAACACCTAACCAGCCAGTGCCTCATGGGATTGGTGGTGCCCCTGCCCATTGCCTCTCTCCCTAACTATGGGGAGCCCCCCACCCACTACCTTTTCCTAACCCTAACCCCTTTGCCCCCCTCCCCCTCCCCTTCTAGCCCTAACCCTAAGGGAGCCCTAAAAACCTAAACTAAGAGAAAAAAGGACAAGAAAAGTCAGAAAAAAGACAGAGTATAAAAAGAAAGGATTTACAGGAAGGGGGTGCCATAAAAGTGAAAAATACAGAACAGGACGGGATGTCGAAAGAGAAGGGGGTGCCATTTAAAGAAATATAAGAAAGAATAAAGTAAAGAACACAAGAGAAATAAAGAGAAATAATAAAGAACAACAGAAAGGAAAAAAGAACAACAGAGATACAAAGAGAAAGATAAAGAGAAACAAAGAATAAAGAACAAGTATAAAGAAAAACAGAAATACAAAGAGAAAGATAAAGAGAAACAAAGAATAAAGAACAAGTATAAAGAAAAACAGAAATACAAAGAGAAAGATAAAGAAAAACAGAAAGAACAAAGAACAACAGAAAAAGATTGAAAAAGGGAGAGCTAAAGCAGAAAAAACTGAGAAGTAAAAACTAAGAAACAGAAAAAAGTTAAGAAAAACAGAAACGAAAAGCAAGAGTATAAAAGGCCCAGAGTGGCGAAATTGAACACAAGAAGCGGGTGGGCCAAGCCTGAAGAAGGCTCAGAGAAGCCGAAACGTCGCGAATGGCCCAACCCCAGTGCACTACACCCGCTTAAGGGTAATTTTTTGAACAGGGGGCACCAACACCAGTCCCAATGATGGCCCGTGCACTCAGGTTCCGGCATAGCCGGGCCTGCTCATTTCCTAACACCTAACCAGCCAGTGCCTCATGGGATTGGTGGTGCCCCTGCCCATTGCCTCTCTCCCTAACTATGGGGAGCCCCCCACCCACTACCTTTTCCTAACCCTAACCCCTTTGCCCCCCTCCCCCTCCCCTTCTAGCCCTAACCCTAAGGGAGCCCTAAAAACCTAAACTAAGAGAAAAAAGGACAAGAAAAGTCAGAAAAAAGACAGAGTATAAAAAGAAAGGATTTACAGGAAGGGGGTGCCATAAAAGTGAAAAATACAGAACAGGACGGGATGTCGAAAGAGAAGGGGGTGCCATTTAAAGAAATATAAGAAAGAATAAAGTAAAGAACACAAGAGAAATAAAGAGAAATAATAAAGAACAACAGAAAGGAAAAAAGAACAACAGAGATACAAAGAGAAAGATAAAGAGAAACAAAGAATAAAGAACAAGTATAAAGAAAAACAGAAATACAAAGAGAAAGATAAAGAGAAACAAAGAATAAAGAACAAGTATAAAGAAAAACAGAAATACAAAGAGAAAGATAAAGAAAAACAGAAAGAACAAAGAACAACAGAAAAAGATTGAAAAAGGGAGAGCTAAAGCAGAAAAAACTGAGAAGTAAAAACTAAGAAACAGAAAAAAGTTAAGAAAAACAGAAACGAAAAGCAAGAGTATAAAAGGCCCAGAGTGGCGAAATTGAACACAAGAAGCGGGTGGGCCAAGCCTGAAGAAGGCTCAGAGAAGCCGAAACGTCGCGAATGGCCCAACCCCAGTGCACTACACCCGCTTAAGGGTAATTTTTTGAACAGGGGGCACCAACACCAGTCCCAATGATGGCCCGTGCACTCAGGTTCCGGCATAGCCGGGCCTGCTCATTTCCTAACACCTAACCAGCCAGTGCCTCATGGGATTGGTGGTGCCCCTGCCCATTGCCTCTCTCCCTAACTATGGGGAGCCCCCCACCCACTACCTTTTCCTAACCCTAACCCCTTTGCCCCCCTCCCCCTCCCCTTCTAGCCCTAACCCTAAGGGAGCCCTAAAAACCTAAACTAAGAGAAAAAAGGACAAGAAAAGTCAGAAAAAAGACAGAGTATAAAAAGAAAGGATTTACAGGAAGGGGGTGCCATAAAAGTGAAAAATACAGAACAGGACGGGATGTCGAAAGAGAAGGGGGTGCCATTTAAAGAAATATAAGAAAGAATAAAGTAAAGAACACAAGAGAAATAAAGAGAAATAATAAAGAACAACAGAAAGGAAAAAAGAACAACAGAGATACAAAGAGAAAGATAAAGAGAAACAAAGAATAAAGAACAAGTATAAAGAAAAACAGAAATACAAAGAGAAAGATAAAGAGAAACAAAGAATAAAGAACAAGTATAAAGAAAAACAGAAATACAAAGAGAAAGATAAAGAAAAACAGAAAGAACAAAGAACAACAGAAAAAGATTGAAAAAGGGAGAGCTAAAGCAGAAAAAACTGAGAAGTAAAAACTAAGAAACAGAAAAAAGTTAAGAAAAACAGAAACGAAAAGCAAGAGTATAAAAGGCCCAGAGTGGCGAAATTGAACACAAGAAGCGGGTGGGCCAAGCCTGAAGAAGGCTCAGAGAAGCCGAAACGTCGCGAATGGCCCAACCCCAGTGCACTACACCCGCTTAAGGGTAATTTTTTGAACAGGGGGCACCAACACCAGTCCCAATGATGGCCCGTGCACTCAGGTTCCGGCATAGCCGGGCCTGCTCATTTCCTAACACCTAACCAGCCAGTGCCTCATGGGATTGGTGGTGCCCCTGCCCATTGCCTCTCTCCCTAACTATGGGGAGCCCCCCACCCACTACCTTTTCCTAACCCTAACCCCTTTGCCCCCCTCCCCCTCCCCTTCTAGCCCTAACCCTAAGGGAGCCCTAAAAACCTAAACTAAGAGAAAAAAGGACAAGAAAAGTCAGAAAAAAGACAGAGTATAAAAAGAAAGGATTTACAGGAAGGGGGTGCCATAAAAGTGAAAAATACAGAACAGGACGGGATGTCGAAAGAGAAGGGGGTGCCATTTAAAGAAATATAAGAAAGAATAAAGTAAAGAACACAAGAGAAATAAAGAGAAATAATAAAGAACAACAGAAAGGAAAAAAGAACAACAGAGATACAAAGAGAAAGATAAAGAGAAACAAAGAATAAAGAACAAGTATAAAGAAAAACAGAAATACAAAGAGAAAGATAAAGAGAAACAAAGAATAAAGAACAAGTATAAAGAAAAACAGAAATACAAAGAGAAAGATAAAGAAAAACAGAAAGAACAAAGAACAACAGAAAAAGATTGAAAAAGGGAGAGCTAAAGCAGAAAAAACTGAGAAGTAAAAACTAAGAAACAGAAAAAAGTTAAGAAAAACAGAAACGAAAAGCAAGAGTATAAAAGGCCCAGAGTGGCGAAATTGAACACAAGAAGCGGGTGGGCCAAGCCTGAAGAAGGCTCAGAGAAGCCGAAACGTCGCGAATGGCCCAACCCCAGTGCACTACACCCGCTTAAGGGTAATTTTTTGAACAGGGGGCACCAACACCAGTCCCAATGATGGCCCGTGCACTCAGGTTCCGGCATAGCCGGGCCTGCTCATTTCCTAACACCTAACCAGCCAGTGCCTCATGGGATTGGTGGTGCCCCTGCCCATTGCCTCTCTCCCTAACTATGGGGAGCCCCCCACCCACTACCTTTTCCTAACCCTAACCCCTTTGCCCCCCTCCCCCTCCCCTTCTAGCCCTAACCCTAAGGGAGCCCTAAAAACCTAAACTAAGAGAAAAAAGGACAAGAAAAGTCAGAAAAAAGACAGAGTATAAAAAGAAAGGATTTACAGGAAGGGGGTGCCATAAAAGTGAAAAATACAGAACAGGACGGGATGTCGAAAGAGAAGGGGGTGCCATTTAAAGAAATATAAGAAAGAATAAAGTAAAGAACACAAGAGAAATAAAGAGAAATAATAAAGAACAACAGAAAGGAAAAAAGAACAACAGAGATACAAAGAGAAAGATAAAGAGAAACAAAGAATAAAGAACAAGTATAAAGAAAAACAGAAATACAAAGAGAAAGATAAAGAGAAACAAAGAATAAAGAACAAGTATAAAGAAAAACAGAAATACAAAGAGAAAGATAAAGAAAAACAGAAAGAACAAAGAACAACAGAAAAAGATTGAAAAAGGGAGAGCTAAAGCAGAAAAAACTGAGAAGTAAAAACTAAGAAACAGAAAAAAGTTAAGAAAAACAGAAACGAAAAGCAAGAGTATAAAAGGCCCAGAGTGGCGAAATTGAACACAAGAAGCGGGTGGGCCAAGCCTGAAGAAGGCTCAGAGAAGCCGAAACGTCGCGAATGGCCCAACCCCAGTGAACTACACCCGCTTAAGGGTAATTTTTTGAACAGGGGGCACCAACACCAGTCCCAATGATGGCCCGTGCACTCAGGTTCCGGCATAGCCGGGCCTGCTCATTTCCTAACACCTAACCAGCCAGTGCCTCATGGGATTGGTGGTGCCCCTGCCCATTGCCTCTCTCCCTAACTATGGGGAGCCCCCCACCCACTACCTTTTCCTAACCCTAACCCCTTTGCCCCCCTCCCCCTCCCCTTCTAGCCCTAACCCTAAGGGAGCCCTAAAAACCTAAACTAAGAGAAAAAAGGACAAGAAAAGTCAGAAAAAAGACAGAGTATAAAAAGAAAGGATTTACAGGAAGGGGGTGCCATAAAAGTGAAAAATACAGAACAGGACGGGATGTCGAAAGAGAAGGGGGTGCCATTTAAAGAAATATAAGAAAGAATAAAGTAAAGAACACAAGAGAAATAAAGAGAAATAATAAAGAACAACAGAAAGGAAAAAAGAACAACAGAGATACAAAGAGAAAGATAAAGAGAAACAAAGAATAAAGAACAAGTATAAAGAAAAACAGAAATACAAAGAGAAAGATAAAGAGAAACAAAGAATAAAGAACAAGTATAAAGAAAAACAGAAATACAAAGAGAAAGATAAAGAAAAACAGAAAGAACAAAGAACAACAGAAAAAGATTGAAAAAGGGAGAGCTAAAGCAGAAAAAACTGAGAAGTAAAAACTAAGAAACAGAAAAAAGTTAAGAAAAACAGAAACGAAAAGCAAGAGTATAAAAGGCCCAGAGTGGCGAAATTGAACACAAGAAGCGGGTGGGCCAAGCCTGAAGAAGGCTCAGAGAAGCCGAAACGTCGCGAATGGCCCAACCCCAGTGCACTACACCCGCTTAAGGGTAATTTTTTGAACAGGGGGCACCAACACCAGTCCCAATGATGGCCCGTGCACTCAGGTTCCGGCATAGCCGGGCCTGCTCATTTCCTAACACCTAACCAGCCAGTGCCTCATGGGATTGGTGGTGCCCCTGCCCATTGCCTCTCTCCCTAACTATGGGGAGCCCCCCACCCACTACCTTTTCCTAACCCTAACCCCTTTGCCCCCCTCCCCCTCCCCTTCTAGCCCTAACCCTAAGGGAGCCCTAAAAACCTAAACTAAGAGAAAAAAGGACAAGAAAAGTCAGAAAAAAGACAGAGTATAAAAAGAAAGGATTTACAGGAAGGGGGTGCCATAAAAGTGAAAAATACAGAACAGGACGGGATGTCGAAAGAGAAGGGGGTGCCATTTAAAGAAATATAAGAAAGAATAAAGTAAAGAACACAAGAGAAATAAAGAGAAATAATAAAGAACAACAGAAAGGAAAAAAGAACAACAGAGATACAAAGAGAAAGATAAAGAGAAACAAAGAATAAAGAACAAGTATAAAGAAAAACAGAAATACAAAGAGAAAGATAAAGAGAAACAAAGAATAAAGAACAAGTATAAAGAAAAACAGAAATACAAAGAGAAAGATAAAGAAAAACAGAAAGAACAAAGAACAACAGAAAAAGATTGAAAAAGGGAGAGCTAAAGCAGAAAAAACTGAGAAGTAAAAACTAAGAAACAGAAAAAAGTTAAGAAAAACAGAAACGAAAAGCAAGAGTATAAAAGGCCCAGAGTGGCGAAATTGAACACAAGAAGCGGGTGGGCCAAGCCTGAAGAAGGCTCAGAGAAGCCGAAACGTCGCGAATGGCCCAACCCCAGTGCACTACACCCGCTTAAGGGTAATTTTTTGAACAGGGGGCACCAACACCAGTCCCAATGATGGCCCGTGCACTCAGGTTCCGGCATAGCCGGGCCTGCTCATTTCCTAACACCTAACCAGCCAGTGCCTCATGGGATTGGTGGTGCCCCTGCCCATTGCCTCTCTCCCTAACTATGGGGAGCCCCCCACCCACTACCTTTTCCTAACCCTAACCCCTTTGCCCCCCTCCCCCTCCCCTTCTAGCCCTAACCCTAAGGGAGCCCTAAAAACCTAAACTAAGAGAAAAAAGGACAAGAAAAGTCAGAAAAAAGACAGAGTATAAAAAGAAAGGATTTACAGGAAGGGGGTGCCATAAAAGTGAAAAATACAGAACAGGACGGGATGTCGAAAGAGAAGGGGGTGCCATTTAAAGAAATATAAGAAAGAATAAAGTAAAGAACACAAGAGAAATAAAGAGAAATAATAAAGAACAACAGAAAGGAAAAAAGAACAACAGAGATACAAAGAGAAAGATAAAGAGAAACAAAGAATAAAGAACAAGTATAAAGAAAAACAGAAATACAAAGAGAAAGATAAAGAGAAACAAAGAATAAAGAACAAGTATAAAGAAAAACAGAAATACAAAGAGAAAGATAAAGAAAAACAGAAAGAACAAAGAACAACAGAAAAAGATTGAAAAAGGGAGAGCTAAAGCAGAAAAAACTGAGAAGTAAAAACTAAGAAACAGAAAAAAGTTAAGAAAAACAGAAACGAAAAGCAAGAGTATAAAAGGCCCAGAGTGGCGAAATTGAACACAAGAAGCGGGTGGGCCAAGCCTGAAGAAGGCTCAGAGAAGCCGAAACGTCGCGAATGGCCCAACCCCAGTGCACTACACCCGCTTAAGGGTAATTTTTTGAACAGGGGGCACCAACACCAGTCCCAATGATGGCCCGTGCACTCAGGTTCCGGCATAGCCGGGCCTGCTCATTTCCTAACACCTAACCAGCCAGTGCCTCATGGGATTGGTGGTGCCCCTGCCCATTGCCTCTCTCCCTAACTATGGGGAGCCCCCCACCCACTACCTTTTCCTAACCCTAACCCCTTTGCCCCCCTCCCCCTCCCCTTCTAGCCCTAACCCTAAGGGAGCCCTAAAAACCTAAACTAAGAGAAAAAAGGACAAGAAAAGTCAGAAAAAAGACAGAGTATAAAAAGAAAGGATTTACAGGAAGGGGGTGCCATAAAAGTGAAAAATACAGAACAGGACGGGATGTCGAAAGAGAAGGGGGTGCCATTTAAAGAAATATAAGAAAGAATAAAGTAAAGAACACAAGAGAAATAAAGAGAAATAATAAAGAACAACAGAAAGGAAAAAAGAACAACAGAGATACAAAGAGAAAGATAAAGAGAAACAAAGAATAAAGAACAAGTATAAAGAAAAACAGAAATACAAAGAGAAAGATAAAGAGAAACAAAGAATAAAGAACAAGTATAAAGAAAAACAGAAATACAAAGAGAAAGATAAAGAAAAACAGAAAGAACAAAGAACAACAGAAAAAGATTGAAAAAGGGAGAGCTAAAGCAGAAAAAACTGAGAAGTAAAAACTAAGAAACAGAAAAAAGTTAAGAAAAACAGAAACGAAAAGCAAGAGTATAAAAGGCCCAGAGTGGCGAAATTGAACACAAGAAGCGGGTGGGCCAAGCCTGAAGAAGGCTCAGAGAAGCCGAAACGTCGCGAATGGCCCAACCCCAGTGCACTACACCCGCTTAAGGGTAATTTTTTGAACAGGGGGCACCAACACCAGTCCCAATGATGGCCCGTGCACTCAGGTTCCGGCATAGCCGGGCCTGCTCATTTCCTAACACCTAACCAGCCAGTGCCTCATGGGATTGGTGGTGCCCCTGCCCATTGCCTCTCTCCCTAACTATGGGGAGCCCCCCACCCACTACCTTTTCCTAACCCTAACCCCTTTGCCCCCCTCCCCCTCCCCTTCTAGCCCTAACCCTAAGGGAGCCCTAAAAACCTAAACTAAGAGAAAAAAGGACAAGAAAAGTCAGAAAAAAGACAGAGTATAAAAAGAAAGGATTTACAGGAAGGGGGTGCCATAAAAGTGAAAAATACAGAACAGGACGGGATGTCGAAAGAGAAGGGGGTGCCATTTAAAGAAATATAAGAAAGAATAAAGTAAAGAACACAAGAGAAATAAAGAGAAATAATAAAGAACAACAGAAAGGAAAAAAGAACAACAGAGATACAAAGAGAAAGATAAAGAGAAACAAAGAATAAAGAACAAGTATAAAGAAAAACAGAAATACAAAGAGAAAGATAAAGAGAAACAAAGAATAAAGAACAAGTATAAAGAAAAACAGAAATACAAAGAGAAAGATAAAGAAAAACAGAAAGAACAAAGAACAACAGAAAAAGATTGAAAAAGGGAGAGCTAAAGCAGAAAAAACTGAGAAGTAAAAACTAAGAAACAGAAAAAAGTTAAGAAAAACAGAAACGAAAAGCAAGAGTATAAAAGGCCCAGAGTGGCGAAATTGAACACAAGAAGCGGGTGGGCCAAGCCTGAAGAAGGCTCAGAGAAGCCGAAACGTCGCGAATGGCCCAACCCCAGTGCACTACACCCGCTTAAGGGTAATTTTTTGAACAGGGGGCACCAACACCAGTCCCAATGATGGCCCGTGCACTCAGGTTCCGGCATAGCCGGGCCTGCTCATTTCCTAACACCTAACCAGCCAGTGCCTCATGGGATTGGTGGTGCCCCTGCCCATTGCCTCTCTCCCTAACTATGGGGAGCCCCCCACCCACTACCTTTTCCTAACCCTAACCCCTTTGCCCCCCTCCCCCTCCCCTTCTAGCCCTAACCCTAAGGGAGCCCTAAAAACCTAAACTAAGAGAAAAAAGGACAAGAAAAGTCAGAAAAAAGACAGAGTATAAAAAGAAAGGATTTACAGGAAGGGGGTGCCATAAAAGTGAAAAATACAGAACAGGACGGGATGTCGAAAGAGAAGGGGGTGCCATTTAAAGAAATATAAGAAAGAATAAAGTAAAGAACACAAGAGAAATAAAGAGAAATAATAAAGAACAACAGAAAGGAAAAAAGAACAACAGAGATACAAAGAGAAAGATAAAGAGAAACAAAGAATAAAGAACAAGTATAAAGAAAAACAGAAATACAAAGAGAAAGATAAAGAGAAACAAAGAATAAAGAACAAGTATAAAGAAAAACAGAAATACAAAGAGAAAGATAAAGAAAAACAGAAAGAACAAAGAACAACAGAAAAAGATTGAAAAAGGGAGAGCTAAAGCAGAAAAAACTGAGAAGTAAAAACTAAGAAACAGAAAAAAGTTAAGAAAAACAGAAACGAAAAGCAAGAGTATAAAAGGCCCAGAGTGGCGAAATTGAACACAAGAAGCGGGTGGGCCAAGCCTGAAGAAGGCTCAGAGAAGCCGAAACGTCGCGAATGGCCCAACCCCAGTGCACTACACCCGCTTAAGGGTAATTTTTTGAACAGGGGGCACCAACACCAGTCCCAATGATGGCCCGTGCACTCAGGTTCCGGCATAGCCGGGCCTGCTCATTTCCTAACACCTAACCAGCCAGTGCCTCATGGGATTGGTGGTGCCCCTGCCCATTGCCTCTCTCCCTAACTATGGGGAGCCCCCCACCCACTACCTTTTCCTAACCCTAACCCCTTTGCCCCCCTCCCCCTCCCCTTCTAGCCCTAACCCTAAGGGAGCCCTAAAAACCTAAACTAAGAGAAAAAAGGACAAGAAAAGTCAGAAAAAAGACAGAGTATAAAAAGAAAGGATTTACAGGAAGGGGGTGCCATAAAAGTGAAAAATACAGAACAGGACGGGATGTCGAAAGAGAAGGGGGTGCCATTTAAAGAAATATAAGAAAGAATAAAGTAAAGAACACAAGAGAAATAAAGAGAAATAATAAAGAACAACAGAAAGGAAAAAAGAACAACAGAGATACAAAGAGAAAGATAAAGAGAAACAAAGAATAAAGAACAAGTATAAAGAAAAACAGAAATACAAAGAGAAAGATAAAGAGAAACAAAGAATAAAGAACAAGTATAAAGAAAAACAGAAATACAAAGAGAAAGATAAAGAAAAACAGAAAGAACAAAGAACAACAGAAAAAGATTGAAAAAGGGAGAGCTAAAGCAGAAAAAACTGAGAAGTAAAAACTAAGAAACAGAAAAAAGTTAAGAAAAACAGAAACGAAAAGCAAGAGTATAAAAGGCCCAGAGTGGCGAAATTGAACACAAGAAGCGGGTGGGCCAAGCCTGAAGAAGGCTCAGAGAAGCCGAAACGTCGCGAATGGCCCAACCCCAGTGCACTACACCCGCTTAAGGGTAATTTTTTGAACAGGGGGCACCAACACCAGTCCCAATGATGGCCCGTGCACTCAGGTTCCGGCATAGCCGGGCCTGCTCATTTCCTAACACCTAACCAGCCAGTGCCTCATGGGATTGGTGGTGCCCCTGCCCATTGCCTCTCTCCCTAACTATGGGGAGCCCCCCACCCACTACCTTTTCCTAACCCTAACCCCTTTGCCCCCCTCCCCCTCCCCTTCTAGCCCTAACCCTAAGGGAGCCCTAAAAACCTAAACTAAGAGAAAAAAGGACAAGAAAAGTCAGAAAAAAGACAGAGTATAAAAAGAAAGGATTTACAGGAAGGGGGTGCCATAAAAGTGAAAAATACAGAACAGGACGGGATGTCGAAAGAGAAGGGGGTGCCATTTAAAGAAATATAAGAAAGAATAAAGTAAAGAACACAAGAGAAATAAAGAGAAATAATAAAGAACAACAGAAAGGAAAAAAGAACAACAGAGATACAAAGAGAAAGATAAAGAGAAACAAAGAATAAAGAACAAGTATAAAGAAAAACAGAAATACAAAGAGAAAGATAAAGAGAAACAAAGAATAAAGAACAAGTATAAAGAAAAACAGAAATACAAAGAGAAAGATAAAGAAAAACAGAAAGAACAAAGAACAACAGAAAAAGATTGAAAAAGGGAGAGCTAAAGCAGAAAAAACTGAGAAGTAAAAACTAAGAAACAGAAAAAAGTTAAGAAAAACAGAAACGAAAAGCAAGAGTATAAAAGGCCCAGAGTGGCGAAATTGAACACAAGAAGCGGGTGGGCCAAGCCTGAAGAAGGCTCAGAGAAGCCGAAACGTCGCGAATGGCCCAACCCCAGTGCACTACACCCGCTTAAGGGTAATTTTTTGAACAGGGGGCACCAACACCAGTCCCAATGATGGCCCGTGCACTCAGGTTCCGGCATAGCCGGGCCTGCTCATTTCCTAACACCTAACCAGCCAGTGCCTCATGGGATTGGTGGTGCCCCTGCCCATTGCCTCTCTCCCTAACTATGGGGAGCCCCCCACCCACTACCTTTTCCTAACCCTAACCCCTTTGCCCCCCTCCCCCTCCCCTTCTAGCCCTAACCCTAAGGGAGCCCTAAAAACCTAAACTAAGAGAAAAAAGGACAAGAAAAGTCAGAAAAAAGACAGAGTATAAAAAGAAAGGATTTACAGGAAGGGGGTGCCATAAAAGTGAAAAATACAGAACAGGACGGGATGTCGAAAGAGAAGGGGGTGCCATTTAAAGAAATATAAGAAAGAATAAAGTAAAGAACACAAGAGAAATAAAGAGAAATAATAAAGAACAACAGAAAGGAAAAAAGAACAACAGAGATACAAAGAGAAAGATAAAGAGAAACAAAGAATAAAGAACAAGTATAAAGAAAAACAGAAATACAAAGAGAAAGATAAAGAGAAACAAAGAATAAAGAACAAGTATAAAGAAAAACAGAAATACAAAGAGAAAGATAAAGAAAAACAGAAAGAACAAAGAACAACAGAAAAAGATTGAAAAAGGGAGAGCTAAAGCAGAAAAAACTGAGAAGTAAAAACTAAGAAACAGAAAAAAGTTAAGAAAAACAGAAACGAAAAGCAAGAGTATAAAAGGCCCAGAGTGGCGAAATTGAACACAAGAAGCGGGTGGGCCAAGCCTGAAGAAGGCTCAGAGAAGCCGAAACGTCGCGAATGGCCCAACCCCAGTGCACTACACCCGCTTAAGGGTAATTTTTTGAACAGGGGGCACCAACACCAGTCCCAATGATGGCCCGTGCACTCAGGTTCCGGCATAGCCGGGCCTGCTCATTTCCTAACACCTAACCAGCCAGTGCCTCATGGGATTGGTGGTGCCCCTGCCCATTGCCTCTCTCCCTAACTATGGGGAGCCCCCCACCCACTACCTTTTCCTAACCCTAACCCCTTTGCCCCCCTCCCCCTCCCCTTCTAGCCCTAACCCTAAGGGAGCCCTAAAAACCTAAACTAAGAGAAAAAAGGACAAGAAAAGTCAGAAAAAAGACAGAGTATAAAAAGAAAGGATTTACAGGAAGGGGGTGCCATAAAAGTGAAAAATACAGAACAGGACGGGATGTCGAAAGAGAAGGGGGTGCCATTTAAAGAAATATAAGAAAGAATAAAGTAAAGAACACAAGAGAAATAAAGAGAAATAATAAAGAACAACAGAAAGGAAAAAAGAACAACAGAGATACAAAGAGAAAGATAAAGAGAAACAAAGAATAAAGAACAAGTATAAAGAAAAACAGAAATACAAAGAGAAAGATAAAGAGAAACAAAGAATAAAGAACAAGTATAAAGAAAAACAGAAATACAAAGAGAAAGATAAAGAAAAACAGAAAGAACAAAGAACAACAGAAAAAGATTGAAAAAGGGAGAGCTAAAGCAGAAAAAACTGAGAAGTAAAAACTAAGAAACAGAAAAAAGTTAAGAAAAACAGAAACGAAAAGCAAGAGTATAAAAGGCCCAGAGTGGCGAAATTGAACACAAGAAGCGGGTGGGCCAAGCCTGAAGAAGGCTCAGAGAAGCCGAAACGTCGCGAATGGCCCAACCCCAGTGCACTACACCCGCTTAAGGGTAATTTTTTGAACAGGGGGCACCAACACCAGTCCCAATGATGGCCCGTGCACTCAGGTTCCGGCATAGCCGGGCCTGCTCATTTCCTAACACCTAACCAGCCAGTGCCTCATGGGATTGGTGGTGCCCCTGCCCATTGCCTCTCTCCCTAACTATGGGGAGCCCCCCACCCACTACCTTTTCCTAACCCTAACCCCTTTGCCCCCCTCCCCCTCCCCTTCTAGCCCTAACCCTAAGGGAGCCCTAAAAACCTAAACTAAGAGAAAAAAGGACAAGAAAAGTCAGAAAAAAGACAGAGTATAAAAAGAAAGGATTTACAGGAAGGGGGTGCCATAAAAGTGAAAAATACAGAACAGGACGGGATGTCGAAAGAGAAGGGGGTGCCATTTAAAGAAATATAAGAAAGAATAAAGTAAAGAACACAAGAGAAATAAAGAGAAATAATAAAGAACAACAGAAAGGAAAAAAGAACAACAGAGATACAAAGAGAAAGATAAAGAGAAACAAAGAATAAAGAACAAGTATAAAGAAAAACAGAAATACAAAGAGAAAGATAAAGAGAAACAAAGAATAAAGAACAAGTATAAAGAAAAACAGAAATACAAAGAGAAAGATAAAGAAAAACAGAAAGAACAAAGAACAACAGAAAAAGATTGAAAAAGGGAGAGCTAAAGCAGAAAAAACTGAGAAGTAAAAACTAAGAAACAGAAAAAAGTTAAGAAAAACAGAAACGAAAAGCAAGAGTATAAAAGGCCCAGAGTGGCGAAATTGAACACAAGAAGCGGGTGGGCCAAGCCTGAAGAAGGCTCAGAGAAGCCGAAACGTCGCGAATGGCCCAACCCCAGTGCACTACACCCGCTTAAGGGTAATTTTTTGAACAGGGGGCACCAACACCAGTCCCAATGATGGCCCGTGCACTCAGGTTCCGGCATAGCCGGGCCTGCTCATTTCCTAACACCTAACCAGCCAGTGCCTCATGGGATTGGTGGTGCCCCTGCCCATTGCCTCTCTCCCTAACTATGGGGAGCCCCCCACCCACTACCTTTTCCTAACCCTAACCCCTTTGCCCCCCTCCCCCTCCCCTTCTAGCCCTAACCCTAAGGGAGCCCTAAAAACCTAAACTAAGAGAAAAAAGGACAAGAAAAGTCAGAAAAAAGACAGAGTATAAAAAGAAAGGATTTACAGGAAGGGGGTGCCATAAAAGTGAAAAATACAGAACAGGACGGGATGTCGAAAGAGAAGGGGGTGCCATTTAAAGAAATATAAGAAAGAATAAAGTAAAGAACACAAGAGAAATAAAGGGAAATAATAAAGAACAACAGAAAGGAAAAAAGAACAACAGAGATACAAAGAGAAAGATAAAGAGAAACAAAGAATAAAGAACAAGTATAAAGAAAAACAGAAATACAAAGAGAAAGATAAAGAGAAACAAAGAATAAAGAACAAGTATAAAGAAAAACAGAAATACAAAGAGAAAGATAAAGAAAAACAGAAAGAACAAAGAACAACAGAAAAAGATTGAAAAAGGGAGAGCTAAAGCAGAAAAAACTGAGAAGTAAAAACTAAGAAACAGAAAAAAGTTAAGAAAAACAGAAACGAAAAGCAAGAGTATAAAAGGCCCAGAGTGGCGAAATTGAACACAAGAAGCGGGTGGGCCAAGCCTGAAGAAGGCTCAGAGAAGCCGAAACGTCGCGAATGGCCCAACCCCAGTGCACTACACCCGCTTAAGGGTAATTTTTTGAACAGGGGGCACCAACACCAGTCCCAATGATGGCCCGTGCACTCAGGTTCCGGCATAGCCGGGCCTGCTCATTTCCTAACACCTAACCCTAACCCTAACCCCCTAACCCTAACCCCTAACCCTAACCTAACCCCCTAACCCCCCCCCTAACCCCCTAACCCCTAACCCCCCTAACCCTAACCCTAACCCTAACCCTAACCCAAGATATGGGCAATTTTTGGACCACCCGGGCAGGGTCTCCACCTCCCGGCAAGAACCCTCGGCCCCCACGATGGACAGTGCACGTCAGGCTCCTTGTGGGCCTGTTTTCCCCAAACTCCTAACCCTAACCCTAACCCTAACCCTAACCCTAGCTCTGAGATTCAAATTTTGAACTGCAGACCTCACAGTGTCTGTGTGTGTGTGTGTGTGTGTGTGTGTGTGTGTGTGTGTGTGCGCCCTTTGGTGTGTTTGCTTTGGTGTGTGTGTGTGTGTGTGTGTGTGACAGAGAGAGAGAGAGAGAGAGAGAGAGACACTTGCTGTGTATTTAAGAAACAAACGCTCAAAGAAACCAAACAGAATGACACAGGCAGAAAGACACTGTTTTATTTTGGTAACCAATGATGCATTTCTTCTCCGCTTGTACAGTGCACCCTGAAGCCGTGTGTGGACCAGGAGATCAGCAGAACAGGAACCACAGAGCGTCAGCCGCACACATCGAAGCTGCACAGGGCACACGCGGCGCCACGCAGAATAAATGACGTTCCTGGGCCAAGGCCGAAGCCCAGCCACCCGCTGCCTCCTCGCCGCCTCCTCCCGGGACCTTCAAGGACCACCCACCAGCCACTGGTACACATTCCAATCTTACACAATGGCCCCAGCATCACAGGGCATCTCCTGACATTAAAATCTATCCTGATTTCTGTTGTTTTTCCCTCATCTCTGAGCCGCTGAGTGTGAGTGTGAGTGTGAGTGTGTGTGTGTGTGTGTGTGTGTGTGTGTCTCTCTCTCTTTTACACAAAAAACACATGTCAGTTGTTAAGGAAAATGTTATAAAACACTTCTTCAGTAAAGACTCAGAGAAGAGAAACACACAGAACTTCTTGCTAGCAAGGGCAGCCTCCACTCTAAGAGACTCCAGTGAGAGAACTGCCCCGGTCTTTATTTTATACTCCATTGAGCGTGTGTGTGTGTGTGTGTGTGTGTGTGTGTGTGTGTGTGTCTCTTTTACACAAAAAATACATGTGAGTGCACTTGCAACAACTTTTAATATGCAATGTACAGGACTTGCTTGCTAGGCGCCATCCTGTGGACCAAACATGCAATTGAAAGATGTTATTTTCGCCGGTATAACACCTTCTGACACTTTGTACCGCATTGAGCCAGCAGAGGGAGCACCTCTTGTTCAATCCCAGTGGCACAGCAGCTGCTCTGCTTCTGTGTGTGTGTGTGTGTGTGTGTGTGACAGAGAGACAGACAGAGAGAGAGAGAGAGAGAGACACTTGCTGTGTATTTAAAAAACAAGCGCTCAAACAAACCAAAGAGAACGACAGAGGCAGAAAGACACTGTTTTTTTTGTGGTAACCCATGAGGTCTTGCTATCGAATTGTACAGTGCATCCTGAAGCAAGGCCGAGCAGATGACATAGTGCTCCACAGGCCTGCTTCTGGTGCCTGCTCCTGTACCAACCTGCTGCACAGGCTTCTGTGAAGGGAAACTGCTACATGTTATGTCACCAATCGCTGCCATGCTGCGTGTCTAACGACCCGGCAGGGCCTGCTGAGTACAGTGGTGGTGGAATCGGCCCGATCGGACACTCCTATCTGCCACTTTGACCTTTTTATTCCGTCAAATTTGGACCCATTTACACCAAGTCCAGAACCGTTGGTGCTATCGACATGGGGTCTTCACCAGCGCGTGCGGAGCGGCAGAAAACCCCCCCGTAGACACCACTTTCATCCCTCTACGACACTTACTTTCCCAGTTATTCCATTTTATTCCGTCAAGCTCTGGCTAAATCCCCTTAACCTAACCAACCCTAATCATACCTGCATTTGTCCACTGGAGGGAGACAAAAACACCAAGCTCTGAGATTCAAATTTTGAACTGCAGACCTCACAGTGTCTGTGTGTGTGTGTGTGTGTGTGTGTGTGTGTGCGCGCTTTGGTGTGTTTGCTTTGGTGTGTGTGTGTGTGTGTGTGTGTGACAGAGAGAGAGAGAGAGAGAGAGAGAGACACTTGCTGTGTATTTAAGAAACAAACGCTCAAAGAAACCAAACAGAATGACACAGGCAGAAAGACACTGTTTTATTTTGGTAACCAATGATGCATTTCTTCTCCGCTTGTACAGTGCACCCTGAAGCCGTGTGTGGACCAGGAGATCAGCAGAACAGGAACCACAGAGCGTCAGCCGCACACATCGAAGCTGCACAGGGCACACGCGGCGCCACGCAGAATAAATGACGTTCCTGGGCCAAGGCCGAAGCCCAGCCACCCGCTGCCTCCTCGCCGCCTCCTCCCGGGACCTTCAAGGACCACCCACCAGCCACTGGTACACATTCCAATCTTACACAATGGCCCCAGCATCACAGGGCATCTCCTGACATTAAAATCTATCCTGATTTCTGTTGTTTTTCCCTCATCTCTGAGCCGCTGAGTGTGAGTGTGTGTGTGTGTGTGTGTGTGTGTGTGTGTGTGTGTGTGTGTGTGTGTCTCTCTCTCTTTTACACAAAAAACACATGTCAGTTGTTAAGGAAAATGTTATAAAACACTTCTTCAGTAAAGACTCAGAGAAGAGAAACACACAGAACTTCTTGCTAGCAAGGGCAGCCTCCACTCTAAGAGACTCCAGTGAGAGAACTGCCCCGGTCTTTATTTTATACTCCATTGAGCGTGTGTGTGTGTGTGTGTGTGTGTGTGTGTGTGTGTGTGTGTGTGTCTCTTTTACACAAAAAATACATGTGAGTGCACTTGCAACAACTTTTAATATGCAATGTACAGGACTTGCTTGCTAGGCGCCATCCTGTGGACCAAACATGCAATTGAAAGATGTTATTTTCGCCGGTATAACACCTTCTGACACTTTGTACCGCATTGAGCCAGCAGAGGGAGCACCTCTTGTTCAATCCCAGTGGCACAGCAGCTGCTCTGCTTCTGTGTGTGTGTGTGTGTGTGTGACAGAGAGACAGACAGAGAGAGAGAGAGAGAGAGACACTTGCTGTGTATTTAAAAAACAAGCGCTCAAACAAACCAAAGAGAACGACAGAGGCAGAAAGACACTGTTTTTTTTGTGGTAACCCATGAGGTCTTGCTATCGAATTGTACAGTGCATCCTGAAGCAAGGCCGAGCAGATGACATAGTGCTCCACAGGCCTGCTTCTGGTGCCTGCTCCTGTACCAACCTGCTGCACAGGCTTCTGTGAAGGGAAACTGCTACATGTTATGTCACCAATCGCTGCCATGCTGCGTGTCTAACGACCCGGCAGGGCCTGCTGAGTACAGTGGTGGTGGAATCGGCCCGATCGGACACTCCTA